>NC_080695.1:57455709-57756169 GCF_030445035.2 Dasypus novemcinctus | reverse complement strand
AATATCCTGTCCTAAATTTTTATTGGAATAATTACAATACCAGTATAATAACCATTGCCTATCAGTCATGTCCATTTTGTAAGCATATGTGTATAAATTGAATCTTTAATATAGAATTTTCATTGCTATTGTGTTGCATTCCTTCATACAGGTTGAATGTATTATTGAAAACTTTACAAACAATTTACTTCAAGTAATTCAAGGATATATAGAACAAGAGCTATGGTTCCCATTCAATATCCATATTTTTTTAAATTTTCTATTACATTTTGGCTCATAAATCTATAAATTAACATATCCAGGGCCTTCTACATGGGAAGCAGGCACTCAGCTGCTAAGCTACATCTGCTCCCCAAATTCATAAGTTAAATTTTAACTATTAAAAAATATTAGATTTCATTCCAAAGAAAATAAAAAATCCTATAGTTTGTGTTTCAGGTTATTTTTCTAAACCTTGATTGAATTATATGATGGGTAATAAACAGCACCTATTTAATGTATATAACTAGTTGATTTTGACGTATGTATACAACAACGCTGAAACCATCAACAATCAAGGTGGTATGCTTATCCAACAAGCTCAAAAGTTTTCTTGTGCTCCTTGTAATCCATCTTTCCATTGCCTCTTCCCATTGCACCATCTCCCCTCAACCACTGTTCTGCAGTTTTATGGAATTTTATGTAATGGATTCCTGGGGGTGGTGGTGATTTTTTTTGCTCTGGATTCTATAAGTCAGCATAATCATTTTGGGATTTATCTTGTTTTATGTATTCATAGTTTGTTCCTTTTTTATCAATTAGAATAATTCCTTTGTAAAGACATACTACTTTGTTTATCCTTTACCTTGGAAAGAGAGCTGGGGCAAGATTTAACCCTTTTTTCATGACCAGAACAAAGCACTTCTGTGAGGTTGTCCCAGTGTATATCTTCATTTTATAATTCAATGCTGAATTAGTTTGGAAAAAAAAACATTTGTGACTGTGCCTAAAATTGTTGAAACACTTAGGCAGTTAATAACAATTATTTTTGGAAGTCTACTTCAAAAGATCTGTCACTGACTTTTGCTAGTTTGGTTTCACTAAGGATTCTTAATATTTTATGAAAAATTTCAAACAGACAGCACTGTTAATTCATTAACATTTAATTAATATTGACTTATCACATCTCTTCCAATTCATCCATCCATCCACGCATCCATGCAACCATCCATGCATCCGTCTACCCATCCATCCATCTATCCTCCAACTATCCATCTTAACATTGGTGACTTTTTTTTTTTTAGGAGGTAACTGGTATTAGGGAAGGAGGTGCTCAACCACTGAGCTAAACCACTCTCCACATCTTAATTTTGATCCATTTTAAAGTAAATTGCTGGCATTATTATCACTCATGGTAAATATTCTGCATGTTTATAATTAACTAGAGCTCTATATGTGTTGGCAGAATTTTTTAATATAAAATTTACATTGAGTAAAGTACATGAAATGCATGTGAAAATTCATGGAGTTTTGACAAATACATATGGCAGAATAATCCAAACCCAGGTCAAGATTCCTAACCCTCAGAAAGTACCCTTACACTCTTACCCAGCCCATTCATCAGAGGTTACTTTTGCTTGCTGTAGAATTTCAAATAAATAGATGCTTACCACATGTACACTTTTGTGTCTTTGTAACTTCTGCTCAGAGTAGTGTTTCTGAGATTCATGCATGTTGTTGCCAGGATCAATAATTCATCCCTTTGCCTTTCTCAGTCATGTCTGTTGAATGAAAATGTCTGTTTAATGTGCTGTCTTCAAGGAAACATTATCGTAGCATCAAGTGTAAAAAGAAAAACCAGTTATTACATTCTGAGCAGTCTATCTAGACCATTTATCAAGGTCATTGTATAATTTACGTCATTCATAGCAGAGTGTAGTGAATTAAAATCAAGAATCATAAAGAAATCTCACCTTAGTGTCATTTTCATTATGGCCATTTAAGTTCTATTTAAACTCTAAAAGTTGATTACTTCTGAATAAATTCATTTCTCTAATGCATTTTTGTAATTCATTGCCCTATGTTCATGGCTATGATAGAAATCAAGGTATCCAAGAGAACACTGTGCCCAGTCTTAGACACGGGTATGGGTAGGTCACATGGTGACCTGGAAATTGCTCTCTACTTAAGGAAACACACACAATGTACAATACTGCCAGCCCCATGGGCAATGCCAACTCCCAGTCATTCTTGGAATCCTGAACCACTGGAAATGTTGGAGGGGTGTCGTTACCTCTTGGAGGCTGGTGTAGGGTTTCTGTGGTTGATTCTTTGTGACTGCTACCTGAAAATTTCATTGAGGCTCCTCATTGTTTTTCCAGCTGTCTGAATATCTGCCTGATCATTTTCATCCTGATCCTGGTTTTTATGGAATTTCTCAGAAGCCTATCATTATTGCTGCCTACTTGGGAATTGCTTCATTGGCCATTTTCATCTGGAGCTCTGTGCTTCCTGTGAGTCTTAACAAGTGCCTCATATGAGTGCTTGGGCTCTTAAATAAGCTGTGAATTCTGTAAACTTTCATTTATTTTGCTTTTATTTATTTTTTATAGGTTTTAAAAAAATTTCTCTACCCTTCTCCCCACCCGCAGTTGTCTGTCCTCTTTATCTATTTGCTATGTGTTCTTCTTTGTCTGCTTCTGTTGTTGTCCATGGCACGGTAATCTGTGTCTCTTTTTTGTTGTTGCATCATCTTGTTGTGTCAGCTCTCCATGTGTGTGGCACCATTCCTGAGCAGGCTGAACTTTCTTTCGTGCTGGGCAGCTCTCCTAATGGGGTTCACTCCTTGCATGTGGGAGTTCCCTACACGGGGACACCCCTGCATGGCATTGCACTCTTTGCACACATCAGCACTGCATGTGGGCCAGCTCCACGCAGGTCAAGGAGGCCCAAGGTTTGAACCGCAGACCTCCCATGTGGTAGACGGACACCCTAACCACTGGGCCAAGTCCACTTCCCTATTTTGCTGTTAGATTACTGACATGAATACTAGTTAATGTTTGAAATGTAAGCTAATGATATGAAACTATCTAATCTTTTAAATAAGAACTCAGTGGACAACTATATAATACTGATAAAAATACTTCAATTTATAAATCTTTTCTATCAAAAAGAAGTAGTAATATTAAGCATTTTCTGAGTCCTTCATACAGTGTTAGTGGAATTGTGGACTCACCTGAAAAGCAGTTGAATACTTAAATAGAGTCGGAGGCCTTTAAAATGTTCATATCCTTTTTATGCAGGAAAAAGTCCATATATGGTAATCAATCCTATGAAATAACAAACATGCATCCAAAGATCTTGGAAGGGAACAATCGATGGCATAATATTTATTGCAGTGAAACGTGGGAACAACCCTAGTTATCCAAAGTCCAGAAAGAGTTACATCATTGTACATCCTCACAGGGCATATTAAAATTCATGTTTCAAAGGCATATCAGGACATGGATCATGCTCTTTCTCTAAGGTGAAGAAGAAAAAAGCAGAAACTACATATTTCTCTCTAGTTTCATTAAAACAGTTTCTCCAACATGGGGCTGTCATTTCTGGTGTTGATTGTGCTTTTCCCTGCTTATCTCCCCCTGCACTTCTGATTCGACAACCTCTGTGTTTATGGGTCCGAAACATTCAAAGGACCTGCTTAGTTGAATTTGTTTATCGATTCAGGCAATAGTCAGCTCTGACTTGATATCCTGGATACTTTCTGGTGAATGGAAGAGGCATATCTTAATCCAAAGATTTTCCTTTTTCTTATTTTTTAAGAGGCTTTTTCAGCAACCCAGATATGACCATCACTCTGGCCATTGGATTTAACAAAAAATGTTTTCAAGTAAATGACACATTAGCATATCTATCATATAAATGTGTGCAAATTTCATATTAAGGTAAATTACACCTTTCTTTTTTAAACTAGTGTTGTGGAGCGGGTGTAGCTCAGTGATTGAACATGGTAGGGGGTCCTCAGTTCTATCCCCTGTACCTACTTAAAAACAAAAAAGGGTGTTAACAGATCTTTGGCTGAAGATAAAGGTATTGAACTTAGTGTTTTTCTGTGTGTGAAATAATTCATGAATTATCACCATTTAAATAGGCTATTGTATTTTTTTTTCAGATTTTAAGTCAGTGAATACATTATTCTGAACTAAACAACTTTTGTAATTGAATTACTATTTTGTCTTATCATGAACAAAAGACTTATTAGCAATATGTTTTGACATCAAATTTAATTTTGGTTGTCATTCTTCTAGGTAAAACCTCAAATATATCGAGGTACAATTTTAGACTCATATTTTCTTTCTAATATTCTGTAAACACTGGTGTTGATTTGGGTTCTAATTCAAACAGAAGGAAATATGGTGATTTCTGATGTCTGGTTCACTTTTTACCTCTTGAAATTTTACTGTTTCTGGGCTGTCAGCCTAGATGACAGAGTGGATGGAGGTGCCACCAGTGAGACAGGTGATGTGGAGGAGGAAAAGGTTTAAGATGGTGCTGATGAGTCTGGAGTCTGCACAAGCTATCCTTCACAACCTTGCTGTGGGAGCAAAGAAAGATGATTATGATAGTAGCTGTGCCTGTTGAGAAGTTAAAGCCCAGGGGTGTCTAGGACTTGCTATGCAGAGATGTGTCCTCATAGAAGTTTCAACCAGATTCTGTGGGGGTCAAGAAGGGCCACTGATATGGTGTGGACCATTGACCATGAAGTGCAGTGGTGCTCAGAGATACATTCACCAAGTGCAATGAATGTCTCATGATGATGGAGGAGCTTGTTGTTATGGGAAGAGGAGTGGGGTAAGGGGGGTGGGGGGTATATGGGTACCTCATATTTTTTAAATGTAACATTAAAAAAATAAATAAAGACAAAAAATTGAAAAAAAAAAAAAGGGCCACTGATTCCAGGTGGAACGTGAAACAGGAATCCAACATAAAATGGAAATGATGAAATCTGTATGTGCTTCATTGATAGTGAGGATTGAGTGGAGCTCTCTATAGGGCAGGATGGCTGCATGGCACATTGTAGGCCCTCAAATGCTGCTGTTTATCACAGAGATGACAGCATTGTTCTGGTGAGAATCTTGGCCTCAGGGCACCAGAACTGTCAGGTTGGGCAATAGGAGATAAGTGTGCTCTTTGGGGTCAGGTGAGCCAGTCTGAGGAGTCAGGCTTCCTGGACCCAGTTTGAGGTGCTTTATAAATGGTGTCCACCTGTAAGGTGTGTGCTAGCTGTTTACCTGAATGATGGGAGATAACACTCTCACCTTGGAGAAGAAAAATCTTGTGACTTAGAGATACTGGGAGGTGTTCACGGCCTTCTGTAGACCATGTGGTAATGCCAAGGTTCAACCAGGGGCATCTGATTCCCAAGCCAAAGATCTCTAGACCACCCCACCCTGGTGGTCATGAAGTGTGTTCAGCTGGGCTGTGGGACAACCCAGGATGCCTCTGAGTAGGTCCAGCAGGTGATGTTTCAGAAGGAACTCCATGGAATTACAGTGTGCTTTTCTAAGTGGGAGGAGGCATGAGGTTTTCTTTTGTAAAGTCATGGCAGTGACATACTTATTGATCTTGATAACTAGAGGACAGAGATATAAGTGGACAGGATGCTCAGGTTTTCTTTCTTTTATCACTGGCAATAGTACAACAATTTGAAGTAATCGTATTTTTTAAGAAGGGTGCTGAGTGAAGGGAGATTTATTAGTTCAAGACATTTTTACTGTGATTCTCAATCATTGAAAAAAATTAAATATGAATCTCGTTGAAGTAGGAGTCTTATTTTCATATTTTATAAAATCAATTTATGTGTCATTTGCTAAAAACTGTTTCTTTTAGGCATGATAGTATTTTTTAAGTTTACACTCAAAGCACCAGATAATGTATCTTTTTGCTAATATACTGGGGTAATTCAATTTTATAGGATTTTCCAAATAATTTTAGAGATTGTTTTTATCTCTTTTTAGGGAATTTACAGCAAATTTGGGGGAAGATCAATATCTGCATGGAGGAAAATGCCATACTTCCAGAAAAAATATCCAGATTTTTTTTTCTATAGGAGGTAGTGAGGTTTGAACCCAGGACCTTCCTACATGCATAGTAGGTGCTCAACGGCTTAGCTACACCAACTCCCACAGAATATTTTTGCAACTTTTAATCAGTACAGAATTACTTTGCCTTACTGTTTTGATTTCCATTTTTCTTTCCATGCTGGCTAGTTTCAGAGACACATGCTTGTAGTTTCTCTGGGAGGACAGAAGGGGCACTGGTTCTACCAGGTATTGCTGCTGAGAGGTTTCTGTCTTATTAATGATCTGTTTCCATTCTGTGTTCCAGTACTTCCTTTGTCCTTGCTTTCTCTGTGACCAAGTTACTCGATTCAGATGTTCTCTCCCATTTGTTGTATTAGCTCTTAAAAATCTGCAGTGTTTTGGAGGACATGCTTTTTCAGTAGAATAAAATCTTCAAATACAATAAAGAATTTTTAGCTATCAAAAGTGTCATGCCCTAAAGTAAGGGGGAAATGGAAAGGAGAAATGAGTTTATATGGCTACGAGTTTCTAAAAAAGAGTCTGGAGGCTGGCAGAAGGATTGCCCTCATGCACAACTGAGCAGAGTCAGAGAGACAGATAAAGCAGATACAACCCCCAGATATTGGTTCCTCTGAGGGCTAAAGAGACCCATGGGAGTTATGGTCATGGCCGATGGGGTTAACTACCAGGGCAGATGGCCCCTCTTTGGAAATGGTGTTTATGTGTGATGAATCTGGACTCAGATGGGATCTCCCTTCATAAGACTTTCATGCTAATGTGCTGGAGGTGCAGTTAATGTTGGGGTTTAAGATATATTTAGGGGATTTGAATCTCTGGACTGACAATGTGATAGCCAGGTCCTGAGCCTCAACAGACTCCAGCACCTACAATCTGATCTATTGGACTTACCACACTCAGCTAAGATGGAGTTGAAGAAGGACAACCACAACACCATGGAGCCTAGAGTGATTACAACTGAAAGTGGGAGGATTGCATCCAGCATCCATGTGGAATCTGAGCCTCCTCTTGACATAGAGGTGCAATGGACACAACCAATCCAATGTCCACATAGAAGAGGTGGCATTGGATTGGGAAAAGTGGACATGGTGGACGATGGGTATGGGGAAAGGCAGGAAGAGATGAGAGGTGGAGGCGTCTTTGGGACATGGAGCTGCCCTGGATGGTGCTTCAGAGGTAATCACCGGACATTGTAAATCCTCACAGGGCCCACTGGATGGAATGGAGGAGAGTATGGGCCATGATGTGAACCATTGTCTATGAGGTGCAGAGGTGCCCAAAGATGTACTTACCAAATCCAATGGATGTGTCATGATGATGGGAACGAGTGTTGTTGGGGGGGGAGGGGGGGGTTTGGGGGTGGGGTTGAATGGGACCTCACATATATATTTTTAATGTAATATTATTACAAAGTCAATTAAAAAAAAAAAGTGTCATGCTTTTTGGAAATAAGGAAAATTCACCCAGCATATATTATAGCATGTAGTTAGGCAAGGAATATAGTCTTGGAAAACATACTAGGGTAATTCAATACTCCTTGCAATGTACCTCTCAAATTTAGTGTTCGATAGCTTTTGAAATATACATGTTTATTGTGCTTTTTTAGTTCTTCTTCCACAAAAATACTCAATTTCTCTGAGAACAGGCTTTCCGGGGCCATTGCTATTTGTGTTTGCTACTCTATTTTATCCCTCAGAGTATACAGTAGTCTGTGAGAAGACATGTCTTGCATAGGAAATACAGGTTCTCTTTTTTCATTGCTCAGGCCACTATTCTCTTATGCCATTAAATCATGACACCAGACCACTCATTGATTTCTCCTTTTGATCTCACCAAGTGTCCCCTAATTACTTACTAAATACTGTTGAGATTCCCATTTGATGAGGCTAAGTTTCTCATGTCAGTCATTGTTTTCGAAGAACTAATCGCTGCCTCATGTGGTCAGATGGTTCCCTAAATGCCAGTTGTTTTCTTGTTGATACCGATTGTTTCTCCAGCATCTCTAAGTCCCTTCTGCTGCCGCACTCTCCCTCCAAAGGCCCCATCTTTCCTATCCCAGTCTCCCTCCTCCTCTCCTTCACTCAAACAGTCTAGATTACACACTGGAATTCATGTTCCAGGCTCAAGGTCTAAGGAAGACATGCCTCTGTCTGCAGGGTGGCTCCAGCCCCCTCTGCAGGGTACAAGGTTCTTTTCCTCCTTGAGTCCCTGGGGCCTCTACAGCCCCACCCCAACAGCCCCCTCCCCAACATCTCAGCTGTAGGCTCCAAACAGCTCCCCCAGGTCCACAGAAACCTCTCTCATTTTTCTGCACTGTGTTCTCAGCAGCATAAACTGTAAAAACGTCACTTGGGTAGATGATTATGGTGTATATTCCTTTCTTTTCCATCTTAGGAAGCTGAAAGAGAAAGCGAGTGGCACAAATGCCACTTGCAGTTTTTAGAGGAAGAGGAAAAAGCAAGGGTGGTGACAGAGGAAGTCAAGTACTACATGTGAGTTCACCTACCAGACACCATCGCTCAGAAAACCCCAGTTGAAAAGTTTTGTTGTTAACCTTTTGTACATTGTTTGGGAAGGGTAGTGCAAAACCTTGAATGGTCAGAATACACAGAGAATTCACACACACATACACACACCCACTAATAAGCTTACAAAGGAAGAATATAAAGTTACCCCCAATTTCCTGATCCTATCTATTAGCTAGAGTGTGTGGGAACATGGTTCATGCGAACACAACTGGGGGTGATGTAAATTGTCATAATTCTTTAGTAAAGCAGTTTGGTGTGGTATGAACAATGAACCCTAAAAATGTGCATTTGATAGCCTCAGTCATCAGAGCCCTGGGCAATATGCTAAGGACATGAGTAAAGGAAGATTCAAGCTTTATGATGAAAGATTCTCTTAGCAGGAATAATCAGGGAAATACTGAGAGTGGGTAAGAACATCATAGCATATCATTCAGAACCCTCGAGGCAGTCACGAATAAATGGGGCAACTATGCAGCACTGCTTTTATCCTGTTATGCCCTTGTAATTATGTGCCATGTGTTGGTACATGTGGGGATACTGTCTCCAAGGGGCCAGCTCTGTGTGTCATAGGAACAGAAGCAGATCAGTGAATGGGGTCAGCAGACCTGTGCTTTACCAGGTATAATCAATTGTCTTTTGTAGGCAAAGAATTGAAGAAATGAAATAAAACCTGCCGCAAACAGAGAGCTCATTGAGACAACAGGTAACTTTCACACCACCCAACTGGTGCAGAATATTCAGCACCTCATGCAGATGATTATAATGGACCTCGGGAGCCCTAAACACACAGTTTTCTTTTGTATTTGTTGTCTTTTTCAGGTTGCTCTTCATGAGGAGAAAGCTCATGAGAGCTGGCTAAGATTTTGTTCTTTTCCTTTCTGTCCTTCTGAGCACAGTCTACCACAACTCATTGTGGATGTGTTTCCCCACATAGCTCAAAACGCATGCTTTGCAGAGGGCTTTGGTCAAGCAGATCAGGGAAGCTGCCTACTTGAAACACAGGTACAGGATTTTATTTTAAACTTAAAACTGAAGTAATTTGAAACTTTCAGAACCACTCTCAATTTAAACCAAACAAACCCCATCTAAAGAACTCCAACATGTTCCCCCAACCCAGATCTACCAATTGGAACATTTTGCCACATTTGCTGTCATCCTCCATCCCTTTATCCCTCCTTCCCTCCTTCTCTCCTTTCCTTTCTTTCTTCCATCCATTTACCTATTTTGGTAAATACCTGAGAGTAGGTTGTACACATCATACTCCTTGAGCACATAAACCTAAAAGGTATAAGACTTTGACATCCATTTTTTTCAGTGCACTTTCATGTTTTTGAGACCAAGCATGTTCTTGATCTAAGGGCATGGTTTTCTCATTTTTATTCCATTGCATTCTTTCCCTTATTCCAGACTGAAAATATCCCAGAAAAATAAGATACTGGTGCCAGGAATGCCTGACGTGGACGCCCCTCCACAGAGAGGTAGGAAGCACCCTGTGGAGAGCCCTGAATTAATTTCTGCTGCAATTAAGAATTCCACACACTTACCAAAGAGAGCAGTCTGCCTCAGGGGGATCCAGATGCTATCACCTCATGTCCCCGAGCCACAGGGTCTCCTTGGTCCATCCAGGGTGAGCGCACATCCCTGAAGTGACAGCAAACACCCTCCACCTCAACCTTGGGGTTACTCTCAGCTGGAGAGATGGCAGTAGCAGGAATTTGGGTCAGCACCCCTTCCCCCTTGTAAAGAGTTTATTTTTTCTCCCTTTGAGAAAAATCACACAAAATTTCTTAGAATGTGGCATCTCTGGCCTGGTTAGAGAAGCATTTTCTTGATGTGTCTTAGTGAACACAAAGTCTAGTATAAGATCTGCTTTAAGACAACAAGCATTCATTTATTGTTAATGGTTTCTTTGTTATTTGTTTGCTTGTTTACATTTTTTACTATTAATGACAGTGCTTTATAAATTTCTAGGTAATTATACTCTACCTAATAAATGTAGTCCTCCCATTTTACTATTAATGACTCATTCCTTTTCCCATTACTACTTGTAAATGTCTCTAAGGCCATTTCTATTTGTAAATGTTTAAATAATCCAGGTCACAAATGGAAATCAGGTTATGTAGAGACAGATGTCTGACCAATCCCCCCATGGCTAGTGGAGTACAAGCTGTGCTGGTTTTCATAACAATGTCCAGCTAATCTGAGCCCTGACTTGCCCCCATTGCTTCAGTTGCTATGAAAACACCTGGACCTGTGTCAGAGACCTGTCATGTCCTCCTCAAGGGTCAGGGGACCTTCCTCCATTCTCGGGGTCATCTGAACATCTTTGAAACCCAGGGCCTCTGCTGGGAACCTAAATGGGGTAAAAAGCCTGAGATCACAGAGGAAGGTGGTGGAGGATTTGCTATTCTTCCCCCAGATCTGAAGAAATCCCCAGCAGTTCTCTTTCCTTCCCTAGATCCAGGACCTGGTGCAGCTCCCCTCTGGAACAACAGCTCTGGAAGCTCATTCCCTGCTGGGTGGACAGATGAGGGCAAGATAAGTGCTGCCTCACTTTCAATGGTAAGTAGCTATTTCTGGAAACTTGTATTGCTTTATACAAATCCTCTCTCACCTCATGGCAGTGTGGGCAGTGCCAGTCCCCGGAGATCACCTTTGGAGATGCCTCCAGAAGCAGTAAGTCCTTAGAGGCTGAGGACTGAAGGGCTGCCCAGTTATATTTCTGGAAGGAACTGGAGGAGAAAGACCTTTCACTCCCTACTTCACATCTCATGGTGCAGTTGATTCCTTAATGATATCCTTTAGTTTGTGGGTTACCGAAATGTGATTTTGACGTTGCTGTTAATTTCCATCTTTCCTCATTTGGAGAAGCTGATTTCCTGTTTTCCTGTTTAAAGTGCTCTCATCCTCATTACTCAAAAAAAATGTGAAAAACTCATTTTCCAATTTCACTGTGGGCTTCATGCAATTATGAGTGCTCCTCAACAAAATAATTTCATTGGAAATGTCATAATCCATCATTGCCCCATCTCTGAAAATTGTGTTATTGTAGAATCAGTCCTGCTTTCCCCTCTGTAAAATTATGCTGAATTATAAGAAAAGACACAGGGAAGGAGACTTGGCCCAGTGGTTAGGGCGTCCGTCTACCACATGGGAGGTCCGCGGTTCAAACCCCGGGCCTCCTTGACCCGTGTGGAGCTGGCCCATGTGCAGTGCTGATGCGCTCAAGGAGTGCCCTGCCACGCAGGGGTGTCCCTTGCATAGGGGAGCCCCACGCGCAAGGAGTGCTCCCCATAAGGAGAGCCACCCAGTGCAAAAGAAAGTGCAGCCTGCCCAGGAATGGCGCCGCACACACGGAGAGCTGACACAACAAGACGACGCAACAAAAAGAGACACAGATTCCCGTGCTGCTGACAACAGAAGCGGACAAAAAGAACACACAGCAAATAGACACAGAGAACAGACAACTGTGGGGGGGGGGGGGGGGAAGAAATAAATTTTAAAAATCTAAAAAAAAAAAAGACACAATTTAGTCAAAATGTAAATGAGTGAAATAGCGAGGAGAGAAAGTCGCTTATGTCCTGGAGAGCAGAGCCTTTAAATTCGGTTCCCATCAGCGTGCTCTAGTGACACCTGTGTGGCTGTCAGGGCCACCAAGTCCTCTGAACATCCTCATGGGACTTCTCCACCTTGAAATCAAAGTACATTTAATTCAGTCATGGAGAATTCCCAGGGCATATTTCCATGGGGCAAAATTAAGTCTACATCTCAGGTTGTACCTAAAATAGTGTTACCTTTGGATGTTCAGAAATATGATAGCTGAGCTCCTCTCACTTTTCTGTCTGAAAACCCTTTCCCTGGTTCCCTGCAGGGCTCTAGGTAATGTGTCCATCAAGAGGCCACAGAGCCCGGGGCAGCAGCTCCAGAGGGGAGAAGATCCCTGTCAGGGAAAGGCAGAGGGAGAAGGAGCAAGCCCAGGAGGCAGAGCTGGTATTGAAACTCATCCTGTCTCTTCCAAGCTGTGACCCTGAAGCCAAGGCTCCCGTTCCTCTCAGGGTGTCTGTCCCTGAGACTCAGAGCAGGCTGGTCAGACTTAACTTTCATAGTTCTAGAATGGGAAGAGAGAAGTGAGGGGATGCAGAAGGACTCTGAAGAGCAGCTTCCATTTCCTGTGTAGAGAATGGACCTCTCACCCTCTCCCATTCTCTCTGTTTCCAATAAGCAAAGAGCGAGCTTCTGTGTGTTGCTGAAGGGAGGCTGGAGGGCCCTGGAAGTCGACACCTGTCTGCCTGGACTGTGGGCTTTTCTTAGTTTGGAATGACCTCTGTTAGGGCTCTAGGACAGCCCACTTGCCCTTCCTTCATTTGCAGACACAGTCAGTGCTGTGTGGTCCCAGTATTTCTCTCCCCTGGTTCCCTTTAGCCTCTCTCCCCTTAGGCCAGGGGTTATTAACCTCTCATGTTCCATGGACCCCTCTGCCAGGCAGGCAAAAGTCATGGACCCCTTACAATGTCCACACTCTACTGTGTATTATTTAATATATATATCACACCCGCATCAACACATCCCCACAAGAATGTTTTTTTAAATTTAAATTCACGCTCATGGACCCCTTGTAAAGAACACCTGCCTTAAGGTGTCCATGGGACTGAGTGGGGGGCATCCAGTTCCCCAGCACTGATGCTCTCTGGGAACCTGACCGAGGGAACATGCCAGGTGCTGACCTGCTTTGCTTCACTGGGTTTCAGCTTTGGTTGGTGTTGGTATTTTGTCTGTCATGTGAGTGTATTTCAAAACTTCACATCCTTTGCTCTGCAGGTTAATATGGCTGCAAGGGGGGCCCCTGCTTTCCCAGGACCTCCCTTCATGTGCCACTCTGTGCAAGGCCCTCCACAGCCAATGCTGAGGGAGGAGCCACCTCCTCTGCCCTGGGGCCCTCTTGGACCTCCCCCACCACCTCCCCCCTTGCCTCCCCCTCAGCATGTGGAAGAGGACTTGAACAGTGTGAATTCTTTGCATGCAAGGGTGGCAGCTGCTTCTTAGGTTTTCCAATGTAAGGATCAATTTGAATGAGAACATTGTAACCCTCCTCAAGTGTTCTAGGACACATGATGGCAGTTTCATCGCCCAACTGCTGGTGTTCATGGCAACAAGAAATAAGGTTGATTTTGGAAATATCAGTTCTGCAGCTGCGTATGGAGCCTTGGCCTTGTACCTGGCTCTATCAGGGATAAGACACATCCCTAACTTCAAGAGCCTAAGGTGTCCCTCGAGAGAGAGGCACTGCCATGACACTGCACAGAGCATGTGATCGCCTTTAATGGAAGCACCAGTGGAGGGCCCTGAAGTGCAAAAGAGGGAGTTGGAATTGCACCAGAAATAATCAGGGTATTGAGGGGAAGGAAGCATTGAACAGGTACAATGGGTGTTTCTTTCATTCAAGCAGTTGAACCTGCAAGCTGATCCCTGTCAGTGCAGCTGCTTGAGCAGGAAGTTTGGCTGCATGGATGTTCAGATGGCCAAAGAGTCAACACTGGAAATTTCTTGATGAAAATTTCATTGTTGCTATAAAGACTTTAGTTCATAACCTGAAATAAATGTTCTTCATTTCCCTTGAGATTCTGAAGGTTTTGGATCAGAGTGACAGAATCCCCTATAGGTTTTGGAAATTTAATTTGGTTCTGACAGCATATTTTGTCTGCCTGGGTTTCCTATGCCCCAGTGAAACTGAAAGTGAAGGCAGGACCAGGTTGAAATGAGTGGCCTCCTTGGCCTCCAGAGTGAGTGAGACCCTCCGTGGGCATCCAGGGCCTTCAGGGGCTGCCCCAGCTGGACCTCCATCACCACGTGCCCTGCAGCCTCTAGGCGGCCCTGGCTCTGGGCTTCACACCCACAAACATATCACACAGGACCCTATTCACTGCCTGTGTTCCTGGGTCTCAGTGCCTAACACCAGCTTTTTCTGGAGGTTACCAAGAACTTCAATTTTGTGATGTATGAGACAGGGATGATATTGGAAATAAGCTCTATTTGAGGATGAAGAAATAAAGTACTTGAAGAATGAATCTTGCAAAACGTCTGCTCTATGTTGGACATTCACCTTACTCAGAGTTCAAATGAAATGATTTACACTCTGACACTGACAATGTTCCATGGATTACAGAAATTAAAATAAGGCTGGTATGCTTTGGGCCTAAAGATTTCAAATCCCATTTCAAAAATTAAGGTGCTGACTTCCTATTGTATGAACATTCAGCTTCTACCAGGTAAAGAAATGATAGTTGTGAGAATGTGCACAGAGTTAAATTCAGAGCTCTCTAGCTGAGATTAGAAGTCAAGTTGTTTCACCACATATAGACACACAGCTGCAGAACACACTGAAATACAAATCAGGGTCCAGAGAAAAGTGGTAAAGACAAAATATATGAGGAAAAATAAGATCAACTTGATATAAATCAAGATCTTTTTGCCTTACAGGACAGTTAAATTGATGTTTGAAGAGGCCTCTCAAAGTGGTCAGCAGGCTGTGGCCATAATAGTTTGAAAGAGAGTCAGATCTACGTTATAGTCTGAAGGTTTTCCCTGTGCTGTCCAGTTTCCTCTCCCTTTCAACTTTCCTAGATGTTTACCCTAATAAACTTCTTTTACTTATTTATGTTGGTATGACTCATGGCTATTTATTTTATACTTTGAGTTTAAATTTTACATTATTATTTCAATGTTTTACTCACATCCCTCTCACTTTGGCCATTGGGAGCTTTTTCAGTTCACTTCCATGTCCCACTTACCTAAAACCATCACAGGGCTTTTTTTTTTTTTTTGTATTAGCACCATCTTTCTTTCTTTCTTTCTCGAAGTATAAGATTATGCAGGGTCACTTTGTAAATTTCCTTCCCCAGTCCTAGCATCAGCCATTTCTCCAAGGATCCCTGGGTCCTTTCACTGGATGAAGGCATTAACAACCTAGATCAGGTGGCTAAGTATGCTCTTTCCTACTCAGGTACCTTGTTTCTCTCACCTCTTAGGAGATGGTGCAAGGAAATGAGTGTATACTAAATTGTGTATATGCAAATAAAAATGACTGCATGGAACCATCTGGATGTACCTTATGCTAAACAAGGGTTCATACTGGTGTGTCCAACTTTATCCCAGTATCATATGGATAAACTGCCTTCTCCAATTTTGCTTTTCTGTAACCTTCTACTCCAGTAGTAAGAAACCTTGCTCCACCCATCTGTCATCTATTTAATTAAGGTTCAACTCAAGTATGTGTGTGTGCATGAGCATAATGATTTAGAATTAATTAACCAACCCCCTGTGGGAAGTACCAGTATCAACTAGAATTCAGTGCTTCAGTACAGCTCCTTTTAAATTTACAGATTTCACTCACTGACCTCATTACATGGAGAGCCTGTTTTAGAGATTTGTAACAGACTTAGATGTTTTTGTCATGATCTGCCTTCCATCCTGGAATAATGAGTTCCCAAAAATATTTTTAAAATTTTGCATACACTTAAGATTCACAGTGTGTGCCTCAAAATTCCATGGCTTTTGAAAATGCTTAGTGGCAGTTATTTACCATTAATGTATCCTACAGATGCAGTGCCTGTTCCACTTGTCATCCCCACTCCCCACCTCTGCCAACCACTCATCTTTTTACCATTTCTTTAGATTTCCTTTTCTGTAATGTCACATAAAGGGGATTATACAGCATGTGGCCTTAAATAACTCACATTAAAAGTAAGAATATGGATCTCTTGTAAAACACACAGAAGGCTTATACTGGAAACAGGAGGGCCCAATTCCCACCTCTCAACCCCTAATTTGAGTTTACCATGTTCAAGTCTTTCACATATTTTTCTGCTATTTGTATCCATATTTCCAAATAATATTCTTATATGATGTTATTGCTATTTAGAATTTAAATAATTTCTAGTAATGTGAAAGAAGGGGAACCAGCTCTTTTCCTCCATGTTCCTCTCACCATATCTTTTTCTCACGCATTCTTCACAAGGTGTGATCACCATATTTGATGAAATAATCACCAATTATGCTAGTAGGCTTATATGAAGATCCTTGTTTCAGTCAGGGTTCTCCACAGAACATATATACACATACATATACATGAGTGTGTATCTATACACGTATATATATATATCTGTATGTATATATATGGATAGATATGCATATGTGTGTGTGGCGTGTATATTATGGGGTTTATTGTAAGGTGTTGGCTCATATGAATGTGGGAGGTGGCAAGGCCAAAATGTGTAGGGAAGGCTGGCAGTCTGGAAAATCATCAGGAGCTGAATTTGCAGTCTTGAGGCAGAATTTGTTCTTCCCTAAGAAATCTCACTTTTTATAGAGGCCTTGCCTGATCGAAGGAGGCCCACCTATGTTAGAGTATTCTAGCTTAGGTACAGTCAACTAATTGTAGGTGTTAATCACTCCTACAAAATACTTATTCCTATCCTGGTCCTGGGGCCACTTTTTGAGGTTTGGAAACCTGAGAATGGAATCCTTCAAAACAGATTTAAGAAAAAACATTCAAAAAGTACTGATTTTCCATTTCCTAATTTGCACAATTAATGAAAGAAACTGTTCTTCAGCTGCTCCCTCTGGACCTTAAGCCAAGCACTTTCCTGTGTACCTGCTGATCTTCAACTTCACTTTCACAACACAGACATGAGCTTCCTGAAGGGAAATTTAACTCTAAAGCCAAACAATCTCATTAAGAAATTAGTTCCCAAGAACAGAAAAAGTTATTCCAAGAGACATCATGTAATTTTAATTTTATAAGACATGAAATATTTGTTCCCCAATAAAGCTAAGGTATACCATGAAAACCCTGCAGCAAGCTCAGGCAGCTGTAGTTTGGCCATTTCTGATGCATTTACTGAAATAACTTTTGAGTTTTCTATAGATTTCTTTTCCAATATCTGCATGTAGGATACAAAAGAAAACCTATATTAGGATTCCAAAAGAAATGCTGGGTGAAAAGCTAAAAAGAAGAAATGTAACATATTCTACATCTAAGCCCTATATTTCAATGTAAAAATAATTGATACAGATTGGGATTAATAGAAAAGAAAGGAGGAACAAAAAATACCTGATGGCATAAGTACTTCTCAGCATCCACAAGTTTCTTCTTTATGAAATAATGGGACAGATGAAAGGATGACAAGGGAAGAGCAAAGATGTGGCAAATCTTTAAGGTCAAACAGCTCGAATGAATGGCTTTTCTGAATGGCAGAAAAAAACTCAACCACCTTCAACATTCTCTATCCTGCCTTAAGTGGTAGGGATTGTTGATGACTGAAGATACATTTTCTCAGTTTTTCTGTATACTTTGACAGATACTTCAGAATGATGTGAACATTACGCAGGGTTATAAAAAGTATATACTTCCTAGGTTTTTCAATATAAAAAGCTGTTGCCGTATTAGTTCTTCTTAAAATTCCATATCAATGTTCAGAAAGAGGTTCAGCTTCTGAGACACCCACTCTTAGTGGTGGACAGGGCAGGGGCGGGGAGGGCTCAATTCTCCCCACAGATAGAGAGGCTCACAAGAGAAATTATCTTAGCACTTAGCAGCAAACTCTTACCAAGACCTGATTCCTGACATTATGATCTCTGTGAGATTGTCCCATGGCACAAGTAATCTTTCTAATGGCATACTGCATGATTCAACCTATATGAAATTCTAGAAAATACAAACTATTTTGTATTTATAATGTATACATTGTGTGTGTATATATATATATTTTATTAGTGAAGTTGTGGGTTTACAGAACAATCATGCATGAAATTCAGCATTCCCGTATACCATTTGTACTAGTCCTCCAAAGGGGTGTGGATGCAAAATACCAGAAATCTGCTGGGCATTATAAAGGGTATTTATTTGGAGTAGGAGCTTACAGTTACCAGGCCATAAAGCATAAGTTACTTCCCTCACCAAAGTCTATTTCCTCATGTTAGAGCAAGATGGCTGCTGATGTCTGTGTGGTTTTGGGCTTTCTGGGTTCGTCTGGGCTCAGCTCCTCTGTTTCCTCCACAAGGTCAGCTTAGACTATAAGGCAGATGGCTCTGTCTCTTTCCCTGGGGCTCCAACTTAAGACTTCAGCATCAAACTCCAACATCAGAAACCCTCAACTCTGTCCTTTGCCATGCCTTTTATCATAACTCAATCATGCCCAGGTACAAATCAGATTACAAGCATAATCCAATATTTCTTTTTGGAATTTATCAATAATATTAAACTGCTACACCATCTTACCACCATCAACTTGCTCTGCTGTAGATCATTTGTTACTATTGATGATAGCATATTTTTATAATTATGTATTAGTTAAAGTCCAAGATTTAACTTAGAGTTCACAGTTTATGTAGTATAGTTCCAGGACTTTAAAAAAATTTATTCTGGTACCATATATATAATATGACACCACTTTTTCTAAAGATTTATATTTATTTATTTATTTATTTCTCCCCACTGCCTCATTGTTTTGTACTTGCTCTGTCTGTTCATCTTTCTTGTTTCTTTAGGAGGCACTGGGAAGCGAACCTGGGGCCTCCGATGTGGGAGGGAGGTGCCTAATCGCTTGAGCCACCTCTGTTCACCTTCCACTTTTAATCATATTCAGATATATATTTCAGTGCTATTAACTGCATTCACAATGTTTACTACCATGACCACCATCCATTACCAAAACATTTCCATCTTTTCAAATAGGATTGCTGTACATTTTAAGTCTCAACTTCCTACTCCCACCCCATCCCCTGATAACCTATTTTAGATTCTGATTTTATGAGTTTGCTTATTCTAGTTGCTTCAAATCAGTGAGATCATACAATATCTGTCATTTTGTATCTGCCTTATTTCACTCAACAGGATATCTTCAAGGTTCATTCAAGCTGTAGCATGCATCAGGACGTCATTCCTTTTAACAGCTAAATAATATTCCATTGTATGTCTATACCACGTTTTATTGATCCAGTCATCAGTTGATGGTCACTGGCTTGCTGCCACCTTTTGGCAATTGTGAATAAAGCCTCTAAAACTTTGGTATGCAAATATTTTGAGTCCCTGCTTTCTATTCTTTGGGGGTAGATGCCTAGCAGTGAGATTGCCAAGTCATATGGTAATTCTATACTTAGCTTTCCGAGGAACTGCCAGGCTGTCTTTCACAGTGGCTGCACTATTTTATATTGCCACCAGCATTGAATGGCTGTTCCCAGTTCCATGATTCCTCACCAAAATGTCATTTTCTGTTGTTTTTTATTAATAGCATCCATTCTCATTGGTGTGAAATGGCATCTCATTGTGTTTTTTTTAAACAAATTTTATTGATATATATTAATAAAGCATACAATTAATCTCAAGTGTACACTCAATGGTATCTGGTATAATTACATAGTTGTGCATTTATCACTTCAACCATTTTTAGAGCATTTTCATTATTTCAAAATAATAATAAACACCAGACAAACAAATAAGAAAATTCTTCACCTCTCAATTTCTCTATGTTTTCCCTGCTGTATTAGCTATTTCTGACTATTCTTGCATATATATTAATTTATTAAGCACTTTCACTGAGATATATTCACATACCATCTGATCTAGCCAAAGTGTAGTCAATGACTTTTTGTATAATCACAATGCTATGTATTCATCATCACAAAATATTTTTAGAACAATTTCATTATTCCAAAAAGAAAAACTCCACACCCCTTAGCAGTCCTTCTCCAGCCCTGCATATCCACCAATCTAATTTCATCTTTATAAATTGATTTATATTTACATTACATGTAAATGTAATCATACAATATGTAGTGTTTTATGTCTAGATTCTTTCACTTGGCATAATTTTTTTTGGTCTGATATTAGCATCTTGTAGTATTAACATACATTTGTTGAGTTTCAAAGAAAAATGGTCTTAAAAGTGCAACTTTACCCATATTCATATTTCACATGTGGTTTTATAATACTATGCAGTCCCATGTTCTTAATACATTTTTTGCTTTCCTTTTAGTAATATACATGACCTTAGACATTTTCTTCAAGCCACTTTTGTACCCACAAAATAGTACTGCTAGTAATAAACATTATGCTGGGTTTTCACTTTTTCTGTTCATTTCCAAGGATTAACACACATCCTTTTTACAAATTCTGCACAAGTTAACCCTCAGCTTTCCATTCTCTAGCCTCATTCTATTTTCTGGCAATCCACTATCAATTTATTAACACCATGAGATTATACAATATATTTAGTTCATAGTAGTATATTCATACATTATTTCTCCTTCTGTGTCTGGCTTGCTTCACTGAACTGTGTCCTTCAGGTTCACCCATGTTGTCATATGCTTTACAAATTCATTTGTTTTTACAGCTGAAAAACATCCCAACGTTTAAATACATCACAGTTTGTTTATCCATTCATGACTTGATGGACACCTAGGTTGTGTCCATCTTTTGGCAATCATGAATAATGTCACTATGAACATCGATGTGCAGATGTCTGTTTGTGTCACTGCTCTCAGTTTTTCTGGGTATATAGCCAGTATTGGTATTGCCAGGTCACATGCAAATCTATATTCAACCTCTTTAGGAACGGTCAAACAGTCCTCTACAGTGGCTGTACCATTCTACATTCTCATCAACAGTGAATAAGTGTTCCTATCTCTCCACATCCTCTCCAACACTTGTAGTTCTCTGACTTTTTAATAGTCACTGATGTGTCATGATGATGAGGGAGAGTGTTACTGTGGGGGGAGTGGTGGGGTGGGGGCGGTGGGGGTGAATGGGGACCTCATATTTTTTGAATGTAATATTTTTTAAAAAAATGAATTTAAAAAAATAGTCACTGTTCTAACAGGTGTGAAATGATATCCCATTGTAGCCTTGGTTTGCATTTCCCTACTTGCTAGTGATGTTAAACACTTTTTCATGTGTGTTTTGGCCATTTGTATTTCTTCTTTGGAAAAATGTCTATTCAAGTCTTTTGCCCATTTTTTAATTGGATCATTTGTCTTTTTATTGTTGAGTGGTAGCGTCTCTTTATATATCCTGAATATTAACTCTTATTGGATATATGATTTCCAAATATTTTCTGGCATTGAGTTGGCTGCCTTTTCACTCATTTGACAAAGTGCTTTGAGGTGCAAAAGTGTTTAATTTTGAGGAGGTCCCATTTGTCTATTTTTTTCTTTTTCTGCTTGTGCTTTGGATGTAAGGTCCAAAAACCCATCACCTACCAGAAGGTCTTTAAGATATTTCCCTACTTTTTCTTTTAATAATTTTATTCTCTTGGTCTTTATATTTAGGTCTTTGATCCATCTTGAGTTGGTTCTTCTATAGAGAGTAGAAAGGGGCCCTCTTTCATTCATTTGGTTATGGATATCCAATTTTCCAAGTACCACTGGTTAAAGAAACTGTTTTGTCATATTAGCATGGCTTTGGTAGGTTTGTTGAAAACCAATTGGCTGTAGAGGTGAGGGTTTATTTCTGGACTCTCAATTCTATTCCACTAATTTATGTTTCTATCATTATGCCAATACCATGCTGTTATTTTTTTTAAAAATTAATTTACTGAAATATATCAGCCATACACATACATAAACAATAAGTGTATAGTAATACTTGTGAACTTACAAAACAAACATATATAACATCATACAGGACTCTCATACACCACCAACACCTTACATTGTTGTTAAACCTTTTAAACTAATGATTGTCAAAATATCACTACTAACCAAATATTTTCCCCCAACCCTCCCTATTTTTATCTTTATGTCATTTATATATGAACATACAAAAATAATTAAGTATATAGTAAAAGTTGTGAACTTACAAACCAAACATGCCTAACGTCATACCGGAGTCCCATACATCATCCCTCCACCAACACCTTGCATTGTTGTGAGATGTTTGTTACAAATTACAAAAGAATATTGTCAAAATTTTACTACTAATTATAGTCCTTATTTTACATTTGCTGTGTTTTTCCCTCAACACACCTTATTATTATTTTTTAAATACACTTTCTATGACAGAAGTTGTAAACTTATAAAACGATCATGCATATATGCAGAATTCCCAAGCAACACCCCTCTATTCAATACAACACAATGTGGTGAAACATTTGTTACAGGTAAGATAATATCATCTGATTGTTACTATGTCCATATATACATTAAGCTCATATTTTCCATACTGCCCCATTATCAACACAGTACGTCTTTGGCATAGAGGCAAGAATATTATATTATTACTGCTAACCACAGTCCATAGGTCATTCCATTTGTATTTTTCACATGTGTTCCCAGCACCCTGCAGTATTGATATACATTTGCTCTAGCTCACAAAGGGCCCTCTTGCATCTGTACCATCAACCATAATTCTTATTCACTTCTTGGTTTACTGTGCTATTCAGTTGCTAGATTATTCTCTAGCATTCTGTCAATTGGTATTTACATCACTAGACTACCATTTTTAGTCACATTCCTGTTTATAAACTAGCTATTACTATTTTTACCATCCATTCTATACATTTCCACACTTTTACAGTAAAGCTAGTTAAAACTTCTCCATACATTAAACATCAGTCATTCATCTCAGTCCTTTTCTTTTTTTATTATTATTTTTTATTCATTTTTTAAAAAATATTACATTAAAAAAATATGAAGTCCCATTCAACCCCACCGCCCCCACCCCCACTCCCCCCACAGCAACACTCTCTCCCATCATCATGACACATCCATTGCATTTGGTAAGTACATCTCTGGGCATCGCTGCACCTCATAGTTAATGGTCTACATCATAGCCCACACTCTCCCAAGTTCCATCCAGTGGGCCCTGGGGGCATCTACAGTGTCCCGTAATTGTCCGTGAAGCACCACCCAGGACAACTTCAAGTCCCGAAAACGCCTCCAAGTCTCATCTCTTCCTCTCATTCCCCACACCCAGCAGCCACCATGGCCACCTTTCCCACACCAATGCCACATTTTCTCTGTGGACATTGGATTGGTTGTGTCCATTGCACATCTATGTCAAGACAGAGCTTAGATTCCACATGGATACTGGATGCAATCCTCCTGCTTTCAGTTGTAGGCACTCTAGGCTCCATGGTGTGGTGGTTGACATTCTTCAATTCCATGTTAGCTGAGTGGGGTAAGTCCAATAAATCAAAGTGTAGGAGTTGAAGTCTGTTGAGGTTCAGGGCATGGCTATCATATTGTCAGTCCAGAGATTCAAATCCCCTCAATATATCCTAAACCCCAACACCAACTACAATTCCAGTAAAGTAGCATGAAAGTCTTGTGAAAAGAGATCCCATCTGAGTCCAGTTCCATCACGCAGAAACACTGGCTCCAAAGAAGGGCCAACTGACATGGCAGTGAACCCCATCTGCCATGACCATAGAACCCGTGGATCTCTTTAGCCCTCAAAAGAAGACCTAAATAAATGGAAGAATATTTCTTGTTCATGGATAGGAAGACTGAATATTATTAAGATGTCTATCCTACCAAAACTGATCTACACATTCAAGGCAATCCCAATAAAAATCAACACAGCCTTCTTTAAGGAACTAGAAAAAGTAACTATGAAATTTATTTGGAAAGGAAAGAGGCCCCAAATAGCCAAAGACATATTGAAAAAAGAAAAACAAAATTGGAGGAATCACACTACCTGACTTCAAAACATACTACAAAGCTACAGTAGTGAAAACAGCATGGTATTGGCATAAGGAGAGACACACAGACCAATGGAATCGAATTGAAAGTTCTGATAAAGAACCTCATATATATAGTCATATAATATTCGATAAAGCCATCAAACCCTCTCAACTGGGAGAGAATGGCCTATTCAACAAATGGTGCCTGGAGAACTGGATAGCCATATGTAGAAGAATGAAAGAGGATTACCATCTCACACCTTATACAAAGATCTACTCAAGATGGATCAAAGACCTAAATATAAGAGCTAAGACCATAAAGATCTTGGAAAGCAGTGTAGGGAAACATCTACAGGACCTTGTAATAGGAAATGGCTTCATGAATATCACACCAAAAACACAAGCAGCAAAAGAACAAATAGATAAATGGGACTTCCTCAAAATTAAAGCCTTCTGCACCTCAAGGGAGTTTTTCAGTCCTTTTCTTATCTCCAGTAAGAATCCACCACCTATCACCAGGTCTTGGAGATATTTTCCCACACTTTCTTCTAGAAGTTTTATGGTTCTTGCTTTTATTTTTAGGTTTTTTATGCATTTTGAGTTAATGTTTGGATAAGGTGTGAGATAGAGGTTCTCTTTCCTTCTTTTGGCTCTAAATATTCAGTTCTTTCAGCACCATTTTGCTGAATGGACTGCTCTGTCTGAGCTGTGTGGTTTTGTCAGGCTAGTCAAAAATCACTTAACCATACATGTAAGGGTCTGTGTCTGAGCCATCAATTTGGTTCCATTACTCTATGTGTGTGTTTTTATGCCAGTACCATGCTGTTTTTACCACTATAGCTTGGTAGTATAATTTAAAGTCCAGAGATGAGGGTTCACTTTTCCTCTTATGATGTTTCTGGTGATTCAGAACCCCTTACCCTTCCAAATAAATTTGCTAATTGTGTTTTCAATTTTTTTTTTTTTAATGCTGGTGGAATTCTTATCAGGGTTGCATTGAATCTGTATATCAATTTGAGTAGAATTGTCATCTTAATGATATTTAGTCTTCCAATCCATGAGCATGGAATGTTCTTCCAGTTATTTAGGCCTTTTTTTATTTCTGTTAACATTGGGTTGCAGTTTTCTGAATACAAGTGCTTTACATCATTGGTTAAGTTTATTCCTGACTAAGTTTTATCTGTTGTTTTTTATTTTCACCACTCTTTGACATTTTTAGTTACTTCTATTGATGTAATCTTCATTTCTAGACCCTCTTCCAGGCCTCTCTCTCCTGTCTTTTCTTTTCAAGTTCTGGCACACCCTTTAGTATTTCCTGAAAATCTGGCCTCTTGCTTAGAAATTCTCTCATGTTCTGTTTATCTGTGAATATGCTAATCTTGCCCTCATTTTTGAAAGAAAGTCTGCTGGATATAACATTCTTGGCTGGAAGATTTTCTCTTGTAGTGTCTTAAATACATCAGACCACAGTCTTCTTGCCTCCATGGTTTCTGGTGAGAAATCAGCACTTAATCATATTGGGTATTCTTTATATATTATGCATTTCTTTTCTCTTGCTGTTTTCAGAATTTTCTCTGTTTTTGGCATTTGACATTCTGATTAGTATGTGTCTCAGAGTTGGTCTATTTGGATTTTTTCAGATGGAAGTATGTTGTGCTTCGTGGACATGGATACCTTTGTCCTTCAATACAGTTGGGAAATTTTCTGAAATTATTCCTTTAACTATTTCTTCTGCCCCTTTTCCCTTCTCTTCTCCTTCTGGGACACTCATGACACATATGTTTGCACATCCCTGGCTGTTGTTTAGTTCCCTGAGAAATTGTTCAATTTTTTCCATTCTTTTCTTCATCTATTCTTTTGTATGTAAACTTTCAGAGGCCATTTTTTCAAGGTCACCAATCTTCTGCCTCCTCAAATCCACCATTATATGATTCCAACGTTTTAAAATTTTTATTTATTGCACCTTTCATTCCCATAAGATCTGCTATTTTTCTATGCATGCTTTCAAATTCTTTGTGCTCATTCAGTGTCTTCTTAATATCTTTAATCTCTTTAGCTATCTCATTGAATTATTAAGGAGATTTGATTCAACATCTATGATTTGTTGTCTCAACTCCTTTATGTCATCTGGGGGCTTATCTTGTTCCTTTAACTGGGCCATAGCTTCCTGTTTCTTGGTGTGGATTGTAATTTTTGTTTGGTGTCTTGGCATCTGGATTACTAGAGTATTTATTCTGTTTGCAGTTTTTCTCTTTAGTTTAGGGCTTCCTGCCCTTTCTCCCTTGCTGTTTGTGCAGTAGGAGTCAAGAATGTAATTGGTGCTATAAACTGTTGAGGCACAAGCTGCCCTCATTGCTTCAAGGACAGATGAAGCTTCTACCAACTTTCTCCTTTGCCATGGGTAGGGACAGAGTCACAGTTGTGTGGAATAATCCAAGTCATGCAGACCTAGACTGCAGTTGCCCAGAGAGACTGTGAATCTTCACGCCCCTTTCTCACCTGCCTGAGGCATGGGTGGAGCTGCAGGTGTTGGCAGCAATCTATGCAGTGTGGGTCCAAGAAGACTGCAGAGTTGCTGCAGGAGACTTTTAATTAGTCAGTTTTTGCCAGCCAAAGGGACCCTCAGTTACCTGGATAGATTGATGCTGAGCTAGCCAGCCTCCTCCCTACCATAAGTGGTACTGAAGCCTAGGCCCAGGCTGCAGGCTGATCCGTGTGAAAGAAACTGGTTCCTACCATCACTGTGATATTCGGTCAAGCCAGCTTCCCCTCAGTCTGGGGGTGGAGTCAAAATGGTGGCCACCACAGCCATTTTCCAACTTGGACAAATTCACACCCCAGCTGTTCCTAGGGTTATTCCTTAGCCATCCAAGTCTACCAATCAGTAGCTGAAATTGGCAGCCAACCATTTTCTCCTTCCCTGTTTTTGGGAAATGGAGCTTCCAATTCCAGTCACAGAACAGCTCCTGGGGCAGCTTGCACCATCAGAGTAGGACAATCACTTGTTTGTTGCATCATCTTGCTGTGTCTGCTCTCCATCTGTGTGGTGCCACTCCTGGTTGGGCTGCTTTCATGAGGGGCGGCTCTCCTTGAGGGGTGCACTCCTTGCATGTGGGGCACTCCTACATGGGGGCACCCCTGCATGGCACAGTGCTCCTTGCATGTGGCAGCACTGTGCTTGCGCCAGCTTACCACATGGATCAGGAGGCCCTGGGGAGCGAACCCTGGACCCTCCATATGGTAGATGAATGCTCTATCAGTTGAGCCACGTCCACTTCCCTCATGTGTTTTTTTACCATTTGTATATCTTCTTTGGACAAATGTCTGCTCAAGTCTTTTGCCCACTTTTTAATTGAGTCATATGTCTTTGTATTGTTGAGTTGTAACTTCTCTTTATATATCCTGGATATTAAACCCTTATTGTATATATGATTTCCAAATATTTTCTTGCATTGAGTTAGTTGCCTTTTCACCCATTTGACAAAGTGCTTTGAGGTGCAAAAGTGTTTAATTTTGAGGAGGTCCCATTTACCTATTTTTTCTTTTGCTGTTCATGCTTTGGATGTAAGGTCCAAGAAACCGTCACCTACCAGAAGGTCTTTAAGATATTGCCCTACATTTTCTTTTAGTAATTTTATTGGCCTGGCCTGTAATATTTAGGTCTTTGATCCATCTTAAGTTGGTTCTTGTATAGAGAGTAGAAAGGGGTCCTCTTTCAATCTTTTGGTTATGGATATCCAATTTTCCAAGCGCCACTGGTTAAAGAGACGGTTTTGTCCCATTAGCTTGGCTTTGGTGGGTTTGTTGAAAACCAGTTTGCCATAGAGGTAAAGGTTTATTTTTGGACTCTCATTTCTATTCCAGTGATTGACCTTTCTATCTTTATGCCAATACCATGCTGTTTTGACAACTATAGCTTGTAATATGTTTCACAACCAGGCAGTGAAATTCCTCCCATGTTGCTCTTCTTTTTTGGAATGCTTTTGGTTATTCAGGTGCACTTTCCCTTCCAAATACAGTCCATAATTGTGTTTTCTATTTCTGTAAAGAAGGCTGTTGGAATTTTTATTGGTATTGTATTGAATCTATAAATCAGTTTGGGTAGGATTGATATCTTCATGAATTTAGCCTTCCAATCCATGAATACAGAATGTCTTTCAATTTGTTTAGGTCTTCATTCATTTCTTTTAGCATTGTTGTATAGTTTTTGGCATATTGGTCCTGTACGTCTATGGCTAAATTTATTCCTAGGAATTTGAGTCATTTTGTTTCTATTAAAAATGGAAAATTGTCTCTTTTTTCCTCCTCAGATTGATCAGTACTAGTGTACAGAAATATTACCAATTTTTGTGCATTGATCTTGTTTCCTGCCACTTTATTGAACTCATTTATTAGTTTAAGTAGCTTTGTTGTAGGCTTCTCAGAGTTTACTAAATGTAGGATCATGACATCTGCAAATAGTGAGAGTTCTACTGTCTCTTTTCCTATTAGGATGCCTTTTACTATTTATTTCTTGTCTAATTGCTCTAGCTAGAACTTCTAGCAAATGTTAAATAACAATAGTGACAGTGGGCATCCTCATCTTTTACCTGATCTTAGAGGGATATTTTTCAACCTTTCCCCATTGAGTATGAGGGTTGCTCATACTCAATGGTTGCTCATACTCAGTGGGTTTTTCCTATATGCCCTTTATCATATTGAGGAAATTTCCTTCTATTCCTATCTGTCAAAATGTTTTATCAAGAGAGGATACCGGATTTTGTCAAATGTCTTTTCTGCACCTATTGAGATGATCATGTGGTTTTTTTCCTTCAATTTGTTAATGTGGTACATTATGATAATTGATTTTCTTATGTTGAACCACCCTTGCATATCAGGAATAAATCCTGCTTGGTCGTGGTGTATAAATCTTCTGATATGCTGTTGGATTCTATTTGCAAATTTTTTTCTTTAGAATTTTTATGTGTATGCTCATTAGAGAAATTGGTCTGTAATTTCCTTGTGGTGTCTATCTGGCTTTGATATTAGGGTGATGACTTCATAAAATGTGTTGGGTAATATTCCCTCCTCTTCAATTTTTTTGGAAGAGTTTAAACAGGATTGGTGTTAATTCTTATTGAAGTGCATGGTAGAATTCACTTGTGAAGCCATCTGGTCCTGGACTTTCTTTGTTGGAAGACTTTTGATGACAGAGTCAATCTCTTTAAACGTGATTGCTTTGTTGAGTTCAATATTTTTACATTTATTGAGACCTGCATTGTGACTAATGTGGTGCATCCTGGAGAAAGATCCATGGGCACTTGAGAAGAATATATAACCCACTGAGTTTGGGTATAATGTTCTGTATATATCTGTTAGGTTTAGCTCATTTTTCATGTTGTCCAAGTTCTCTGTTTCCTTGTTGATCTTCTGACTAGTTAGTTGCTCTATCTAATGATGTAAGGGGTGGGTGGAAGTCTCCAATTAGTATTGTAGAGATGGCTATTTCTCCCTTCAGTTTTGCCAGACTTTGCCTCCTGTATTTTGGGGCACCCTGGCTAGGATGCACAGATATTTATGATTCATTTCTTCCTGGTGGAGTGTACCTTTATTAATATATAATGGTAATCTGTACCACTTATAACTTTTTTTGCATTTAAAGTCTGTTTTGTCCAGTACTGGCATTGCTAATCCTGCTCTTATTTGGTTACTATTTGCATGGAACATCTTTTTCCAACCTTTCACTTTCAGCCAGTTTGTATCCCTGCCTCTAAGGTGAGTCTCCTGTAGGCTGCCTAAGGATGGCTCATGTTTTTTAATGATTCTGTCACCCTCTATGTTTTGATTGGGAGTTTAATCCATTCACATTCAATGATGTTATGGTCAATGAATTATTTCTGTTCAATATTTTATTCTTTTATTTTCATGTCATGTATTATTTTGTTGTATTTTTACTCTTTTGGTTAGCTTTTCTGCCATTCTTTCTTCTATACTCTCCTCCAAGACTCTCTGTGTTTTCTCTTTCTTTCAAGTTCTAAGGTTTCCTTTAATATTTCCTGCAAAGGTGGGTTCTTTTTCATGAACTCCCTTAGCTTCTGTTTGTTTCTGTATATTTTAAACATACCTTTATATTTGAAGAACCATTTTGTTGGATAAAGAATTCTTTGCTGGCAGTTTTTCTGTTTTAGAACCCTAATTGCATCATACCACTGTCTTCTTGCCTTCATAGTGTCTGATGACAAATCCACATTAACTCTTACAAGGTGTCCCTTGTATATATATAATGTTTTGCTTCTCCCTTGCTGTTCTCAGAATTTCCTCTTTATCTTTGATGTTTGACATTCTGAGTAGCATGTGTTTTGGAATAGGTTTATTCACATTTATTCTGATTGGGGTACTCTGTTCTTCTTGGACATGTAAGTTCATTTCTTTCATGAGAGTTGGAAATTTTTCAGCTATTATTTCCTCAAATACTATTTCTGTGCCTTTTCTCTTCTCTTCTTGTTCTGGAACTCCCAAGACACAGATATTGTTGTGCTTCGCATTATCACTCAACTCCCTGAGCCCCTGCTCAGTTTTTTCCTTTTTTTTTTTTTCTCTTCAACTTCTGTCCTCTGTAACACTTAGTATTTCTTATATTGTTTCAAATCTGCTATTGTATGCCTTTAATGTGTTTTTGGTCTCGTGTATCATGTCTTTAATTCCCATGAGCTCTGTTACTTTTTTCTTCAGGATTTTAAGTTCTTCTTTGTCCTCACTCAGTGTCAGCTTGATGTTTTTTATCTCTTTAGCCATATTGCCTTTGCCCTCATTCATCTGATTTTGGAAATGTGTGTGCATCTCATTAATTATCTCAAATCCTGCCTGTCATCTGGGGCTTTGATATATTCCTTTTCTTGAGCCAGGTCTTCCATTTTCTTAGATGGCTTGTATTATTTTGCTGATAGGCATCTGATTAGGGTAGTGAGTTTATTCAGATGCTTGATTTCTCTCTTTCATAGAGTTTTAGTGGTAGGAAGGTATAACTGCTGTTCTTTGATTCTTGGTTCAACCTGTTCTGGGTTTAGGATTGTCCCTATTATTTGCTTACATCTGGGCCCTGTACCCAGTAAGGGTTGGAAGACCTGCTTCCCAGGGCCTTCGGGAGGGAGGCTGTAATGAATGGAAAAAGCCTCTCTTATTTACTTTTAATTTCCTCATGTACACTTCCCTGGTCTGCCAGAAGATGGTTCTCTTTGGCAGCCCTCTCAACTCAATGCCCGATTGGAGTGTGTTTGCTGCAATCATTGACCCTGACCAGATCAATGTGATAGAGGATACTGCCTGGAGTCTAAGATCCTTATAATTCAAACTTTCTCAGAGGAAGTTCTCCAACCATTGCTAGCAGTTCCCTCCCTTTTCCTGGGCAGGAAATAAATCCACTCCCCTCCACATCATCATCCACTAGTCCCAGTCTGTAGAGAGGGATATTGAGAAGGTAGGGTCTCTTTAGTCCCTTGAGGGCTCCCAAGGCAAACAATGGTTTCACCCCACCCAACCTGGAAGAGTTCATGGTACACAGCAGACCAAATGTGTGGGTCAAAAGCTGAGTCAGTCTTAGGCTAGCTCTGAAGCCTGCAAATTCAAAAGTGTCTTAGGGTAGGGTTTATGCCAGGACCTGTGGCTTTTACCTCAGCATTTTGCCGTCGTGATTTTTGTCCTTTTGCCCTCTCTATTCTGGGCAGTGTCCAGCCTTTCTCTGGTGTCCAAACTCTAGAAGACTTTTTTTCCCTATCATTTCAGCATGTCCTCTGGCTTTTTTCCTGGGAGAGAAGAGAGTCCCATGTATTTCGAAGTCTGCCATCATCCTGGAAGTCTCTCATTGTGGTTTTGATTTGCATTTCCCTGATGGCTAATTATATGGAGTATCTTTTCATGTGCTCCCTGGACATTTGTATATCTTCACTAGAGAGATGTCTGTCTGTTCAAGTCTTTTGTCCATTTTTAATGTTATTTTTGTCCTTTAATTATTGAATGGAAGGATTTCTCTATATAATCTAGATACTATTAATAAACCCTCATTGGATATGTAGTTTCCAAATATTTCCTCCCATTGAGTAGGTCGTCTTTTAATTTTCATGATGAAGTCCTTTGATCACAAAAGTTTTTAATTTTAAAGAGGTCCCATTTATTTATTTTTTCTTTTGTAGTTTGTGTTTTGGGTGTAAAATCTAAGAAACCAATGCCTTATACTAGTTCCTGAAGATGCTTCCTTATGTTTTCTTCTAGGAGTTTGATAGTTCTAACTCTTTTAATAAGGTCTTCAATCCATTTTGAGTTGAATTTTGTATATGGTGTGAGATAGGGGTCCCCCCTCTTTTGCAAATGGAATTCCATTTTTCTTAGCACCATTTGTTGAAGAGACTATTCTTTCCTAATTGAGAGGTCACTGCCACCTTGTCAAAAATCAGTTGGCTGGTAATGCGAGGGTTGATTTCTGAGCTCTCAAGTTTACTATATTGGTCTCTGTTTCTGTTTTTGTGACAGTACCATGCTGTTTTGATTACTGTGGCCTTATACTTAGTTTTAAGATCAGGAAGTGTGAGTCCTCCAAATTCATTCTTCTTTTTCAAGATGGTTTAACTATTCAATACACCCTTAACTTCCAAATAAATTTGATGATTGACCTTTTTTTTTTCACTTTTTTTCACTTTTTTCCTTCTTTGTTTTTTAAAATGTTACATTCAAGAATATAAGGTCCCCATATACCCCCCACCCCCCTCACTCCACTCTTCCCACATCAACAACCTCTTTCATCCTCATGGCACATTCACTGCATTTGGTGAATGCATCCTGGAGCACTGCTTTTACATTTCTTCAAAGAAGGTTGTTGGAATTTTGCTGGGATTGCATTGAATTTAAACATTTCTTTGGGTAGTACTGATATCATTATGATATTTAGTCTTCCAAGCCATACACATGGAATTTCCTTCCACTTATTTGGTCTTCTTTAATTTATCTTAGTCGTGTTCTGTGATTTTCTGTGTACAAGTCCTATACACATCTTGGTTAAGATTTATCTTTGATATTTGATTCTTTTAGTTGCTATTGAGAATGGGATTTTTTTCTTGATTTCTTCTTATGATTGTTCATTGCTTGTTTATAGAAACATATTGATTTTGGGGAGTTGATCTTGTGCCCTGTGGCTTTCCTGATTCATTTATTATCTCTAAGAAGTTTGTTGTGGGTTTTTCAGGATTTTCTGTATATAGGATCACAGCATCTGCAAATAGGGTAAGTTTTACTTCTTCCTTTACAATTTAGATGGATTTTATTTCTTTTTCTAGCCTAATTGCTTTAGTAAGAATTTCCAGTACAGCATTGAATGACAGTGGAGACAGTGTGCATTCTTGTCTTGCTTCCAATTTTAGATGGAAAACTTTCACTCTTTCACCATTAAGTAGGATGTTAGTTGTGGGGTTTTCATATATGCCCTTTCATGTTGAAGAAGTTTACTTCTCTTCCTAGTGTTCTAAGTCTTATTATCAAGAAAGGGTGCTATATTTTGTCAAATGCCTTTTCTTCATCAATTGAGATGAGCATGTGTTTTTTCCCTTCATTCTCTTAATGTGGTGCATTACATTAATCAATTTTCTTATACTGAACAAACCTTTCATATCATGGATAAATCCCACTTGGTCATGGTGTATAATTTTCTTAATATGCTATGGGATGAGGTTTGCTAGCGTTTTTTTCCTGAGGATTTTTCATTTATATTCATAGGAGATATTGGCCTGTAATTTTCTTTCCTTGTGGTATCTTTATCTAGCCTTGGTATAAGGGTAATTTGGCCTCATAGAATGAGTTTGAAGTGTTCCTTCCTCTTCAATTTTTGGGAAGAGTTTGGGCATAACTGGAATCAAGTATTCTTGGAATGTTTTGTAGACATCCTCTGAGAAGCCTTCTGCTCCTGGCTTTTGTTGGGAGATAATTTTGCTTTGTTTTGGTTTTTTAGGAGGCACCAGGGATTGAACCTAGGACCTCATACATGGGAAGCAGGTGCTCAACCAGTAAGATACACTCACCTGAATTTTAGGAGGTTTATTTTTTTAAAATTCTAATGAAATTTATTTCCACTGCTAGTTTATGTCTTCATCATTTTTTCTCCAGGATTTCTCCAGGTTTCTTATCATTATATAATAATGCCATCTTTTTTTTTAAAGATACATAGATCACACAAAATGTTACATTAAAAAATATAAGAGGTTCCCAGGGAGGTTTTTGATTACTGATTCAATCTCTTTACTAGTAATTGGTTTCTTAATATTTTCTATTTCTTTTTGAGTCAATGTAGGTAGTTTGTGCATTTCTGAGAATTTGTCCATTTCGTCTGGCTTATCTAACTTATTGGCATACAATTTTTGATAGTATCCTTGTGTAGTCCCTTTCATTTCAGCTGGGTCAGTAGTAATGTCTCCCTTTTCATTTGTGATTTTCAGGACTCCCACAACCCACCCGACAGTCAACAAATTGCACTGCTGCCAAACCTCCTCAACTAATGATTAAAGAGCACTGTGAAAATATTACTACTAACCAAAGTATTTTCCCCCAACCTACCCTATTATTATTATCTTTATGTCATTTATATAAGAACATACATAAACAAGTGTATAGTAAAAGTTGTGAAATTACAAAGCAGACATGCATAACATCATACAAGAGTCCCATACATCAACCCTCCACCAACACCTTGCATTGTCATGAGATGTTTGTTACAAATTATGAAAGAATATTATCAAAATCTTACTACTAATCATAGTCCTTATCTTACATTTGGTGTTTTCCCCCCAACCACCCTATTATTATTTTTTAAATATATTTTTTATAACAGAAGTTGTAAACATATAAAACAATCATGCACATATGCAGAATTCCCAAACAACACCCCTCCATCAACACATTACACTGTGGTGGAACATTTGCTACAGATAAGATAATATCATTTCTACCATGGCCACAGTATACATTTGGCTCACATTTTCCATACTGCCTGAGTATCAACACAGTACATCTTATGCATAGATGCGAGAATATTATATTCTTACTGCTAACCAGAGTCCATAGGTCAATCCAGATGTATTTTTCCCATACTTCTCCACATTCCCAACACCCTGCAGTAGTGATGTACATTTGCTCGACCTCACAAATGACACTCTTGCATCTGTACCTTCAACTACAATTCTCATTGACCTCTTGGTTTACTGTGCTATTCATTTCCTAGATTATTCTCTAGCATTCTGTCAATTGGTATTTACATACCTAGACTACCATTTTCAGTCACATCCTCATTTATAATCTGTTACTCACTGTATGTAACATCCACTCTAAACATTTCCACACTTTTACAATAAAGTTAATTAAAACTTCTATATACATTAAACATCAGTAGTTCATCTCAGTCTTCCTCTTATCTCCTTTAAGAATCCACCACCTACCACCAGGTCTTGAAGATATTTTCCAATAATTTCTTCTAGAAGTTTTATGGTTCTTGCTTTTATTTTTATGTTTTTGATCCATTTTGAGTTAATGTTTGGATCAGGCATGAGATATGGGTCCCCTTTTCCTTCTTTCAGCTATGGATCTCCAATTCCTTCAGCACCATTTTTTGAATGGATTGTTCTGCCCAAGCTGTGTGTTTGACAGGTTAATTAAAAATCACTTGACCATACATGTGGGGGTCTGTTTCTGAACCATAAATTTGGTTCCATTGGTCTATTGTATCTGTCTTTAGACCAGTACCATGCTGTTTACCACTATATCTAGGTAATATGATTTAAGGTCTGAAGATAAGGGTTCAGTTTTTCTTTTTATGATGTTTCTGGCTATGCAGGACCCCTTACCCTTCCAAATAAATTTGGTGATTGTATTTTCAATTTTTTCTTTAATTTGGTGGAATTTTTATCAGGATTACATTGACTCCATAAATAAATTTGAGTAGAATTCACATTATCTTAGTAATATTTAGTCTTCCAAACAATGAGCATGGAATGTTCTTCCAGTTTTTTTTTTTTTTTTTTAGGTCTTTTTTGATTTCTTTGAACATTGAGTTGCAATTTTCTGAATACAAGTGCTTTATATCATTGGTTAAGTTTATTCCTGACTATTTGAGTTTTATCTGTCATTTTATTTTCACCACTGTTTTGACAATTTTAGGTACTTTTATTGATATAATCTTCATTTCTAAACTCTTTTCCAGGCCTCTCTCCTCTCTTTTTTCTCAGCATACCCTTTAGCATTTCCTGAAAATCTGGTATCTTGCTTAGAAATTCTTTCAGTTTCTGTTTATCTGTGAATATTCTAATCTCATCCTCATTTTTGAAAGACTGTCTTGCTGTATATAAGATTCTTGGCTGGAAGTTTTTTCTTGTAGTATCTTAAATATATCAGATAGTCATCTTCTTGCCTCCATGGTTTCTGCTGAGAAATCAGCACTTAATCTTATTGAATATCCCTTATATGTTATGCATTGCTTTTCTCTTGCTATTCTCAGAATTCTCTGTCTTTGGCATTTGACATTCTGATCCGAGTATGTTGTGCTTCTTCGCCATGGATATCAAGGCCCTTCAATAGGGTTGGGGAATTTTCTACAATTATTTCTTCAAACATTTCTTCTGCCCTTTTCCCTTCTCTTCTCCTTCTGGGACACTCATGACATGTATGTTTGATTGCTTTTTGCTGTCATTTAGTTCCCTGAGACCTTGTTCAAAGTTTTCTTTATCTTTTCTTTTGTATGTTCACTTTCAGAGGTTATTTCTTCAAGCTCATCAGTCCTTTCTTCTTCCTCTTCAAATGTGCTATTATATGATTCCAATTTTTAAATTTCATTTATTGCACCTTTCACTCCCATAAGATCTGCCATTTTTCTATGTATGCTTTCAACTTCTTCTTTGTGCTCATCCAGTGTCTTCTTAAAATCCTTATTCTATTTAGCCATCATTGAATTTATTAAGGGGATTTGTTCCAACATCTATGATTAGTTGTCTCCACTCTTTATGTAATCTGGAGGCTTATCTTGTTCCTTTAACTGGGTCATAGCTTCCTCTTTCTTGGTGTGGATTGTAATTTTTGGTTGGTGTCTTGGCACCTGGATTATTAGAGTAATCCAGAATTAACCAGTAATTCTGGTTGCAGTTTTTCTCTTTAGTAGAGGGCTTCCTGCCCTTTCTCTCTTGCTGTTTGTGCAATAGGAGCCAAGCATGTAGTTGGTGCTGTAAGCTGTGGAGGCTCAAGCTGCCCTCTTTGTGCCAGGGACCAACGAAGCTTCTTCCAACTTTCTCCTTTGCCATGGGTAGGGACAGAGTCACAGTTGTGTGGAATAATCCAAGTCATGCAGGCCTGGACTGTAGTCACTGAGAGACTAATGAGGCTTCACATCTCTTTCTCCCCTGCCTGTGGCAGGGATGGAGCTGCAGGTGTGGGCAGCAATCTATGCACTGTGGGTCCAAGATGACCGCAGTTATCCCAGTCAACTTCCAATTTTCAATCTGTGCCGCCAAATTTATCAGCAGTTACCTGTTTAGGGGCTCTAGGTTACCTGGATAGCCTGAAGCATGGCCCACCAGGCTGCTCCATGAGATAGGTGGGCCTGAAACCTAGGCTAGGGCTGGAAACCAATCTGGGTGAAAGAAACTAGTTCCTACCATCACTGTGATTTTTGGTCAGCCTGGCTTCCCCTCAGGCTGGGGACAGAGTCAGAATGGTGGCCACTGACCTCTTTCTGAATTGGGCTGATTCACACCCCAGCTGTTCCCAGAGTTACATCTTAGCCAGCTGAGTCTACCAATTAGAAGCTGAAATCGGCAGCCAGCTGCTGACTCCTCCCATTTTTGGGAAATGGAGCTTCCAATTCCAGTCACAGAATAGCTCCTGGGATGGCTCCTATTGCCAGTGTAGGATAGTCATTGGCCTCCCCAGGTTGGCTGGTAATTTCCCGGAGAGGCTTGTGCAGGTCCCCACATCTTCCTCCCTGCTGGCAGTGGCACTGTGGCCTAGGCTAGAGCTGTGATCTGATCTGGATGGAATGAAGCTGGTCCCCACCAGCACTGGGATTTTCAGTCCACCCACCTTCCCCTCATGCCAGGTGCAGAGATAAGACAGTGGCTCCCAGGCTCTTTCTGGCTTGGACAGAACTTTAGCTGTTCTCAGGATTATACTTTAGCCCACTGAATTTACTTATCAGTAGCTGAAATTGGTGCCCAACCACTGTTCCTCCCCCATTTTTGGGAAGTGGATCTTTCAAATCCAGCTATAGAACAACTCCCAAAGTGACTTGTGCCTCCAGTAGAGGATGAGCACAGGCCTCTGTGCTGTGGAGAGTTCTACTTGCAAGTCTTCTCTGCAGCTGGGCAGTCCCCTCCTTCCATTTCTTCAAGGATGTTTCAAGATGCTTTTCTGGCCTCCTGGAGCCCCTAAACAGGTGCTCCAGCTAGCTTCAGAGAGCTCTGTATGTTTACTAACTGCTCTGTGGCAGGCACTGACTCTAGGAGCTCTTTACTCTGCCACCACATTGCTGTATCTACTACAAAGTTGGTGGCTGTGGGGAACTGCTTCTAGGGCCCAGCCCCTGGCATGATGCAGGAGGATGCCCAGGCACTGTGGGAAGGAGGCAGCATTGCAGCTTGGCTCCCAGCTTGATGTTCCTCTGGCCTGGGTGAAGAGGGAATGCACCTGGGTCATGCTTTTTGGTCCATTTTGCCAGTTTCTGCCTTTTGAGTGGAGAGTTTAATCCATTAACATTTAAAGTCACTATTGATAATATAGGATTTTATTCTGTCATTTCCTTTTTAACCTCCATAAGTCTTATATTGTATTATCTCTCACTTCCATTAATACCTATTGTGGCAGTTTGAGATTATTTATGAATTTCAAAAAGAGAGAATGTGTTTGTAATCTGGTTTGTTCCTCTGAGTGTGATACCTTTTGTTTGTATTAGATTCAGTTAAGATGTCTTTGATTAAATTATGTTAAGATTAAGTGCAGCCTGCCCAGGAATGGTACCACACACATGGAGAGCTGACACAACAAGTTGACACAACAAAAAAAGAAATGTAGATTCCCATGCCGCTGACAACAACAGAAGCGGACAAAGAAGATGCAGCAAATAGACACAGAGAACAGACAACAGGGGTGGGAGTGCGGAAGGGGAGAGAAATAAATAAATAAATCTTTTTTAATAAAAGATTAGGGCTTTGATTTGACCATCTCAGTAGGGTAATAACTCAGTTTAAGTTTCTGCCCTCTTGGTGGGCTATATAAATGGGCACTCACTCAAGAAGACACAGAGGAAGAGAGGGAAAACTTTGTCAGTTTTGATCCTGGGGCTCTGCAGAGAGCACAGACATTCACCTGATAGTTTGCAGCCGAAGAGCCCAGAGCCCTGAGCAGCTGAGAAGGCCCAGAAAGAAATAAGCTCTCCAGCATACATCTGAGGTTGGGAAGAAGCTGGGCCCAAGGAGCTTTAAGAGGAAGAGGAAGACTGAACCCTCACAGAGATCAACAATCAACTTGCTTCAACATGTGGCAACAGACTTTGGTGAGAAAGTACCTTGAGTTGGACTCTTTAGGACCCTGTAACTCTATAAGCTTTTACCCCAAATAAACACCCTTTATAAAAGCCAAAAGATTTCTGGTACTTTGCTTCAGCATCCCTTTGGATGACTATTATACCTATTTTATATTGATTTGTGTGTGTGTTGTGCCATATTGAGTGATTTCTCATTTCTATCTGGAAGCATTTTTCACTCATTTTTCTTGTGGTTCTCATGGGGCTAAATATAACATCATAAATATTAAAAATCATATTTGATTTGATACCAATGTAACTTCAATAGCATGCACATGTACTTTTCCTACACACCTTTGTGCTCCCCACCTTTTATGCACTTATTACACATATCTTTGTACATTTTATGTCCAAAAACATAGATTCACCACTACTTTTTATACATTTGCATTTTAGCACCTGTAGGAAATAACAAGTGAAGTTACATACTAAACAGTACAATTCAATAATACTGGCATTTGTAATTACCCAAATGGTAACCTTTACCACAGGTCTTTCTTTATGCTACTTCAACCCACTGTTGCAGTCCTTTCCTTTCAGTCTGAAGAACTCCCTTTAGCATTGCTCATAGGGTTGGTCTAATGGTGATGAACCCCCACAGCTTTGGTTTACCTGAGAATGTTTAAACTCTTCCTCATTTTTGAAAGACGGTCTTGCCAGAAATAATATTCTTGGCTGACAGTTGTTTTCCTTCAGTGCTTCAAGTGTTTCAACCCATTGTCTTCTTGCCTCCATGTTTATTGATGAGAAATCAGCACTCAATCTAATTGGGACTCCCTTGTACATAACACGTTGCTTTTCTCTTGCAGATTTCAGAACTCTCTCCTTGTGCCATGCATTCAAGAGCGTATTCAATATTATGGGCTGTATTTTTCTTCAAGCTATCCTGACTAGTGTTCTCTGAGCTTCCTGGATATGTATAGTCATGTCTTTTGTTAAGTTTAAGAAGTTCTCTGTCATTATTTCTCTGACTATTCATTTGCCCCTTTCTTTTTTTAACCTCTGGGACTCTCAATATACATAGCACCATAGCTGTCTTAAGCTTTTTTTACTTATTACATATATTTTTTCTGTTCCTCAGAATGACTCATTTCCAGTATCTTATCATCAAGTTCACTGGTTCTTCCTTTGGCCAGCTTCAATCTGCTCATGAAACCCTCTTGGGAATTTTTCATGTCAGTTATTATGGTCTTCAACTGCATTAGATCTGTTGGTTCCTTTTCATAATTTTCTCTCTTTGCTTAGAATCTCATATTGCTCAATCATTGTTTCCCTGATATTTGATAGTTCTTTCTCTGTACTTTCCTCCACTTTCTTTAGCATTTTAAAGATCATTTTTTAAAGGTTTTGTTCAGTATGTCCACATTCTCATTTTTTCATTGTTTTCTGAAATTTTATCCTCCTCCTTTGGACTGGCCATTATTTCCTGTTTTTTTGTCTCTTTTGTTGCACACTATACATTTTAATATTTAAAAATGTTAACTTTGGAATTTGTTTCCTGAGATGTCTGCTTCTTGGTTTTATAACTCTGGCAGTCTGAGATTATTTTATAAATCCAAAAAGAGAATGATTATATTTTTTAACTAATCTATTCCTGTGGGTGTGATACATTTGACTGCATTTAATTTGGCTGAAGGGCCTTTGATTAGATTATTTTGTAAGATCACTTTAGGGCTTTTTTTTTTATTCCCCAGAGAAGCTAGTATTTTATTTGGTATTATGCATTTAATATGGAGAAAGCTGTGTAAAAATGCTTTGGTAAACAAAGAAATTAAGAATAATGCCATTTCAAGAACTACCTTGGCAAATAAAACTTAATAGACTAGATAAAATTGAAAACACCACTGAATTCAATTTTACTTATATGATGGTGTTTGACCAATCAACCTACAACTGAGCTGAACAAAAATTTTATATGCTTACTGCCTGAATATGGAAGGGATTTTGTGTCTTTTTGTCAGTTAGTAGAAACATTATTCCCTGGACAAATATACACAAATAAGAGGGTAAAACTCTTACCCATATGTAACTTCACTGCAGGAAAATTAATTTGATTAAAAACAATTTGAAATGCTGAGCAAACATTTAAAATCTAGGAGCAGAAATTCCAGAAAATTCTACCCCAAGCACAGGAAATACTAGACTGCAGTCTCCTGTGTTAGAGAAGAGCATCCTTGGCAAGTTAGGCTAAGCACATAAAATACCATGCTCATTCTGCTTCAGCCATAGCCCCCTTAAAAAGGCCATGCGGGAGTGGGATCTGTGGTTAAGAAAGAGAATTACAGGACAGTTTGTCTTTTCCTGTATTTTACAAATCCACCACAGAAATGGGGGTGGAGGGACTCTTTTTTTAAAAAATACAGATATTGAGAGAGAAAAAGGAGACTGAATGAACGCAACTCACAAATACATTCACAGGGAAAGAAAATAAGCCTATGTATCATCTTAGCCTGATTATTATGGGGTAGTAGCCAAGCAAGAGAAGCAATCCTAGATGAGGAATTCAGTGACAAACTTAAAATCACAAAAATGAATGAGATTGGAGGGTCAATGAGAGCATTTTACGAAGAAACTGGGGACCGAATCAGAATGGGATGTGATGCAGTACATATTTCTTTGCACAGTGCTGTGCTTTATGATTAAGTTACATTATAATGTGTGAATAACAAAGCAATGGGCACTCCAGTCATATATAACTCATTCTTCTGACGCTAACACTCAAATTATTATTTGCAATAACATTTCTTTAAAAAAAAAAACAAACCAAATTAGGATTATTTTAAGCATAATGGGTCTTCTATTCCAGGCATGCAAAGGTGCCAAAAACAACCTGAGCAAGACCAAGGTGACAGGAGTGAAAGTGGCAGAGGAGGGGGGTGAGGATGAGGGCCTGGTCCCTACTGGTCTCCGGGTGGTGTTTTCTCTCCTGTGAGGCTGGGGATGCCCAGCGGGGCGAGCAGTCAGCTACAGTCACCAAAGCCCCAAGTGACCAGGAGCACGGTGACCCCAGTGCTCAGGGCCACTTGGGCTCAGGCTAGCCATGCAGCCAGGATGCATAGGTGGGTGGACTACCCAGGGACCAGTTCCTTCCCTTGTGCAGGACACCTGGGCTGACTGGCCAGCCCCACCTGCAGTCACCAGTAACCACCTACCCACACCCCGGCTCCTCAGCAAACAGCTTCCTGACTACCCTCTAGGTCACCACCAGGGCTTCTGATTGGACTACACGGTAGGGCATGGTTCATGCTGAATCTCCACCCCCTTGCTGGACCTGATGAAAAAGGAGACACAGACAGACAGGAAAAAGAAGCTGCCATATTTTTTCCTGCTATGTGAGAGAGGACTAGAAGCTCACTTAAGCATGAAAGCCCCAAAATTCTGGGCCCATGTTGCTGCTCAAGAAGAGATAAGCCCTCCACCGGGTTTGCCTACCTCTGCAGAAAGGCAGAAACCTCAGCAGATATCATTGGCCATCTCACTTCAAAACATGGCAGCTGCATTTGGTGAGAAAGTACCTCTTATGATGACTCAATTTGTACTTTTCAGCCTTGGAACAGTGAGCTTTTACCCAAAAATAATCCCCTTTATAAAAGCCAGCCCATTTCTGGGTACTTTGTATTGGCAGCCCTTTGGCAAACTAAACAATAACCAGTGGTGTTAAGATAGAGATGGTCTTGAGGCTCAGCTCTCCTATCGAGAAGGTCTGCCCAAGGCGAGCGCAGTGTGCAGGTTTTCTGTCTTTCTGGGCCTCTGTCTTGTCCTGGGGTTTTGCTTGTTAGTTGTTTCAGTGTTCCCCTCTTTAAGGGAGTTTGCTTGTCCCCTCTGTTTCCCAGGAGACAGACCTCCCTCTCCCAGGTATTGGCAGCTGACAGGCCTTTGTCCCAGGCTGTCTCCATAGATTTTCATACTTCTCTCATTGTCTCAGGCTACTTTTCCCTGGAGGGCAAATTTTGTGAGGCAGTCACCCCCGCAGAGGCCTTTCCCTTGTCAGTCTTTCCCAGATGAAACAGGGCTAGGGACCCATTAAGGCGACAGAGACCAGCTCCAAAGTCCCTAGGGTGGGGATCAGGAAGGGCTTCCAAAGGCTTCTCCAACAGCTCCCCAAAGCTGAGCTTTCCTGGCCTTCCCAGCAAATTCCCTTTAGCTAGCTGTCCCCTGCAGCCCTGAGGAAATGCTGCATCTTTAAATCTCCATGGCCTCTACCCCTGTCCAAGAAAGTGTGAATGAATAGCTCCCCTCAAAGCTGGAAACCAGTGGTCCAAATTTGCTCATCAAAAGCCATGGTTACTGACTGGCTGTGCCCACCCACATTTTGGGGGAGAGGATTTTTATGTTGCTTTCTGTCACCAGCACCTAGCCAGGGACTGAACCCCATGGCAGCCTCCTTGAAAGTGGGGAATGGCACTAGTAGCCACCATGCAGGGAGAGCCATTTACTGTTCTTTACTACAGTTTATCAGCCTGTTCCTCACACTCTTCCCTGGATGTGCACAGTGTTCTTCTGGCCCTTAGAGTTTGAAAATGGTTGAGTCCATTCCTGCCTGTTAACCAGTTGGTTTTGGTGGAAGCATTGAGTCCTGGAGACCCCTACTTCATCATCTACCATGGAAGTTTCTACTGGCACATGCAATGTGAATGATATCATCCACGATTTCATTAGTTCTTTCAAAAGTTTTGATGTTATTCTTCAAAAAAAAGCATATTAAGATGAGATATTACATTTACTTCTGTTTTAGAATGTAATCTAGGAAAAAAAGATAGTTTTACTTTAAATTTACTTTATCAGGGAGAATCTTATTTTATGCTTAGTATCTTGAACTTGTTTTTTTTATTCATTGGTTTATACAAATACATAATAAAAGACTCAGAATTCAAACATGACATAGGGCTTGCAAAATCTGTCTTTAAGTGGGTGATTCCTTACACAAATAAAGCATCAATTTACACATTTGATGCTTCTTTTGAATTTGTACTGTTTATGGAACATAATGTAATAAAACACCAAGATTAAAGAAGAGATAATAAAATACCTGAAATACAAGAAAATGAAAGTAATTCAAGGTGACCCCATGAAAAAATATTGATTGGATAATTGCACCATCTGTTTAAACTGGATTTTTTTTTTCAAGTTCTTTGTTTTCCTTGATGGACTTATTGATGGAATTATTTATCTTGACTGAAGTTTTCTTTAAATTAACTAAAAGTAGGTTTTAAATGGTTTTTCAGATTATTGGGAAAAACTAAGAAAATTGAACTACTCCATTGTTTTCACAGCAAAAGTACCCTGTCTGGCACTATGTGGTAAATGGTTTCTTAGCATTACTATAGTGTTGAAAAAAACATTTTTTATTAAATGGCATTTAAATTTATGAAAACAAATAAATATGAAAATAAGAACCCTATCTCAGTAATATTCCCATTTAATTTTATTTCAATGAAGGAAAACACAGTAAAATGTCCTAAACTAATATCTTGATTTTTTACTAAGCCCCATTCTTCTTTAAAAAAAAGTATGAGCATTGAAAATAGCTATACTATCACTAGAGATGAAACAGAGAAAAGTCAAGCATCTTGTCTACCTATATCTCTGTGGTCTAACTATCAAGGGAAATCAATTAGTCACTGCAATCCTTTTAAAGTGCACATGGTTGAAACTTGGCTTTATGACTTGGTTGCTAGAGTACACTGGACAAGTCACAATAGCTTTAACATACAAGATTTTAAAATTTCCCAAGATGAGAATGCTGTCTCCCACCGGACATGGAATCAACAGCATGAAGCACCCACTTTCCAGGGGGATGCCATACACAGCAGCCCCTGAAAAAGGCAGAAAGCCACACTCCTCTCACTGGCATCTCATTTTCTCCTCTGACCAAAATGTGTGCACCAAAATGTGTAGCTCACACTTGTAACCATCCCAGTGCTGCCATCCCTGTAAGAAACAGAAGCAATTATTATCATGCTGGCTCTCAACAGATGGCACCATTTCATAATCACTCCCTGTAAGTACATACAGAATTCATTATCACCATTTTGCACCGTGTTCTTTCTGGCTCATTCTCCACTAAATTAGTGGCCCCTCCTGAGTCATTTGCCCTCCAGGCAAAAGGTAAGGCTACCCTTTCAGTAGCCTTATCTGGACTGGACTCTTCTCCCAGACTTAAGCTCCATGATAGGCACCGAAAATGTATTACTAGCTTTACTTTGCTGCTACAGTCAGGTCATGTCAAACCGCTCTCTGCAACCTTAATAAATCTATCAAATTAAACTCATCCTCTTCTCCACACTCCCATCATTTGCTCTGCCTCCTGGTCTCCTATCTCAATTGGTGGCCCCACTCCCTACTCCATCATTTAGGAGACTACCCAGGAAAGTATTATTTCCAAAAAGTACATCAGAAGTCATCTACAATGAAAATATTACGGAGACAATATAACCTTAAAATATTACTTTGATAAATACCTGGCTTTACTTCAAAGAGTGAAAAACAAAATTACATTTGATGTCAAACATATTAATAAAGTCTATATTTCCTGAAAAAGCAACCAAAATCTTAATCCAATAAAAACTATAATAATGGTTTTTAGTTCAACATAAAGAATTCAAGGCTTAAAAATAAGAAAAAAGTAAGAATTTCCTTCATGAACCATTTCTGTAAAGAGCTTTAAGGTAAACACTTTATACTCCATTCTTGCATGCTATTAAATGTATACCAATCAACTTAACTTTAAAAATGGAAATTACAGACATTTTTATAAAAAGGTACTAATGTGTCATTTACCTAAACTTATGTTTCGGTCAACGTCTATAGCCATAATGAGTTTTAAGCCAAGTATTGTTTTAAAAGCTGCTGAGTAAATAAAAGAGAAGGCATAATTTTTGGACTAGGATACGCCTCTTTCAACAGAAAACATCTTTAAAAAATCTATTTTTTAATAGTTGGCAATTTTCTGACCTGACAAACTTTGAATAAATCAGATCCTATGATTTTGCCAGACCGTTGGAAACAGAGGCCACCAAATAAGGGAAGGGAAGAGAGAGGAAGAGGGCCAGAGAAAAGGCACAAGTGACACCAGAAATGACAGCTAACATTTCCAGGAAGGGCAAAAAAGTTTATTCCAAATTTCAATCTTTCCTTGAAGACATCACTGAATAATAGCTCAATTACACTGGTGTACCTTTCCATAAAATAATGTGCAACCATTAAAATATATATGCATAAAATAATATACCAAGTTAAAAGAGCAAAATTGTATAGAAAAACTATGAGTTACCTAAAATTTGGTATATGAGCAGAAAGCTCACTGAAATACCATATTCAACTCAGGTTAATGAGAGTTTTCTGAGAAGTGGGATCTCGGCTGAGTTGAATTTTCTTTTTCATACTTTTCTATATTGTTTGAATTTTTTTGTCAAGGTGCCTGGATAACTGATACAGTCAAAAACACAGCAAAGCTCTTTACATTTAGGAAGAAATGATATATGCATTTGTAAGAATACAGTAAGTGAAAAAGGTAAGAAAAAAACCTTTTGGATAATTATCAACAGTTGAGTAGATGGACTGTACCAGTTTCCCACTAACAGGGAGCAACCTGCTGATACCTGTGAGCCTGCAAGTAAACCCTAAAGATCACTGTGCTAAGCTGAAAAGTCAGACACCAAACAGGACACACCATGCATTTCCATTTATGAGGAATTATATATTGCCGGTAAAAAGAAACTACAATGGAGTCTCAATGATTGCTTGAGACTGATTGCAAAGAAGGGCAAAGGAAAATTTTGGGGGCTGCTGATAACACATGCTGATGGTTAAGTTTATCTGTCAACTTGGCTAGGTTGTGGTGTCCAGCTGTTTGGTCAAGCAAGAACTGGCCTGATTGTTACTGAGAGGATACTGCATGGATTTAAATCATCAGTAAGTGGACTGCATCTATGGCTGACTTAATCTATTTCAGTTTAGGAGATTGCCTTCAACAATGAGAGAAGTCTCATCCAGCCAAATGAAGGCCTTAAAAGGAGAAGGGATGATTTCAGGGGTCAGAAGGGAGACTTTCCATCTCTTCTTCAGTCAGATACCTTCTCCTGTGGAATTCATCAAAAACCCTTGTCAGAATTCCCAGGTTTTGGCCTGCCTATGGAATTTGGACTTTTTCATTCCTACAATTGCATGAGCCATTTCCTATTAAAAATTTTCATTTTATATAACATGTATGATATATGTATGTATATTGCCTATCTGGTTAGTTTCCCCAGTGAACTTTGAGCAACACAGAGGCTATAAAAACATTCCACATATTAATTATAGTGGTTCTTATTGATATAATTAACAATCCAGTAAGCTATTTCCATTTAAGTAGAGTTCATAAGAATTCAGAAAACTGAAATTACAACTATGTATGAACTCTATATGCATGCACACACACACACACACATAATGAAGTTTTAGGTTTTGGTCATTATATAATCTGTATTTTCAAAGAAAAAAGGTATTTCCTGATCATAATAATACAAAAGCACTCCAAATAGCAACTCCATCTGCCACAGGCATGGGGAGCATCTTTGCAGCTGCTGGGTCCTATGGCCCTCGTGGCAAGCAGCTTGTGCAGTGGTCTGATTCTGTTGCACAGTTTTCTCTTCTTCTGGGACCCATTAAACACAACTTTTCTGGTCACTCAGTAAATGGGCTACAGTAGCTCACCCAAATGAGGAGTACATTGCCTCAACAATTTATAGGGGCCCACTACGCACTGGTGCCTACCTGTTCTATTTAGTTTGTTTTGTTTTTGATTTTTTAAAAAAATTATTGAAGTATATTACTCATGCACAAACATACATAAACAATAAATGTAGAGTAACAGTTGTGAACTTACAAAACAAACATACATAACATCATACAGGACTCTCATACCTCACCTTACCATCGAAACCTTGCATTGTTGTGAAACTTTTTAAACTAATGATTAAAGAGCATCCTCAAGATATTACTGCTAATGCAAGTATTTTTCTCCCAATCACCCTATTATTATTTTTATATCATTTTTACATGAACATACATAAACAATAATTGTATAGTAAAAGCTGTGAATGTAAAAAGCAAATATGCATAACATCACACAGGGGTCCCATACATCAACTCACCACTACCACCTTGCATTGTTGTGAGATATTTGTTACAAATTATGAAAGAATATTATCAAAATCTTAATACTAACTACAGTTCTATCTTACATTTGATGTATTCCCCCCCAACCCACTCTATTACTATTTTAAAAATATTCTTTTATGACAGAAGTTGTAAACTTATAAAACAATCATGCACATGTTCAGAATTCCCAAACACCCTTCCATCAACATGCCACATTTGTTACAGACTATGGAACATTTCTTACAGATTATGAGATAATATCATCAGATTATTACCAGGTCCACAGCATACATTTGGCACACTTTTTCCATACTCCCCCATTATCAACACAGTACATCTTTGGCATAGATGCATGAATATTACATTATTACTCTTAACCACAGATCAGAGGTCCCTCCAGTTGTACTTTGCCCATGCTTCTTCACATTCCCACCACCCTGCCAAAGTGATGTACATCTGCTCTAGCTCCCAAAGGACACTCTTGCATCTGTACCATCACCCACAATTCTCATCCACCTCTGGGTTTACTGTGCTATTCAGTTATTATTCTCTTTCTGTCAACAGGTATTTACATCCCTAAACCACCATTTTCAGGCACATTCACATTTATAAACCAGCTGTTAATCACTATAATATGTTACCATCAACTCCATACATTTCCACATCTTTACAGTAAAGTTAATTAAAGCTTCTACATATATTAACCATCAGTACTCCATCTCAGTGCTCTTCTTCTCTTCTGTAAGAATCCACCACCTAACACCAGGTCTTGATGATATTTTCCTGCATTTTCTTCTAGAAGCTTTATGGTTTTTGCTTTTGTATTTAGGTTTTTGATCCAATTTGAGTTAATTTTTAAAAATAAGGTGTGAGATATGGGTCCTCTTTCCTTCTTTTGTCTTTGGAATCCAGTTCTCTCAGCACCATTTGTTGAATGAACTATTCTGCCCAAGCAGGGTGGGTTTGACAGGCCAGTCAAAAATCAACAAACAAAACCCCTACCCTGCTGTGATCACATAAGGATACCCAATGGACATCAAGGTTAGATACAATCTGGGTACTTCTCAGATTAATATCCATTTTGTATTCATTCAATACGAACACAAAATATTGAAGAAGCACTTCATACTGAAATCAAGAGTATATTCGTGCAAATATATTACAAATTTTTATGCAACTTCTCACTGCAGGAAGATAATTTCAAACAAAAGGATAAAGTAAATAAAGACTTCCAAGAAAAATCCTGACAGTTTTTAAAGCTATGTGCTTATTCTGCCTATGCCCTTGCTTTCAACAATGAAAGTCATTTTAGAAATGTGTTTGATTAATGTAAAACTTGAGCACTCAGAATGAATATACTTTTCAAGTGTGAAAATCAAAAATGAAAAGATATGGTAAAAGGAGAAATCACTGGATGAAACTATCAATGTTATGGGAAATAGATATATCAAAAAATAAGGAAATTATACACATAATTTACCTCTGAGGTGAAGATAAAAAATGGAATTAAAGGCCTTCTGTGCTCAAGTTTTGAGAGAACATTTATTTTCAATGAATGCATCTAACTTCCAGCCACTGCCTTAGCTTTTATATATTTTGATCATTTAAATACTGTAGAAATTTCATCTTAAGTGGTTTTAAGCTGCATGCAGTATCCATAATTGGAAAAAAAATAGAACCAAGTTTTGTTTTGTTTTTTAAATTTTTTAAATTACTAGAACACAAGGAATGTTACATTAAAAAAACATAAAGGAAAGCGGACTTGGCCCAGTGGTTAGGGTGTCCGTCTACTACATGGGAGGTCCATAGTTCAAACCCCAGGCCTCCTTGACCCATGTGGAGCTGGCCCATGTGCAGTGCTGATGCACACAAGGAGTGCCGTCCACACAGGGGTGTCCCCCATATAGGGGAGCCCCACACACAAGGAGTGCGTCCCGTAAGGAGAGCCACCCAGCATGAAAGAAAGTGCAGCCTGCCTAAGAATGGTGCCACCCACATGGAGAGCTGACACAACAAGATGATGCAACAAAAAAAGAAACACAGATTCCCGTACCACTAACAACAACAGAAGTGGAGAAAGAAGACACAGCAAATAGATAGAGAGAACAGACAACCGGGGCGATGGAAGAAGGGAAGAAAAATAAATAAATAAATAAATCTTAAAAAAAACAAAAAACATTAGAGTTTCCCATATAACCCAATCCCCACCACATCATTTTTGTAAATTGTATTTTTTGAAGATATATACATCACAAAAAAACTGTTACACTAAAAAATATAATAGATTCCTGTATAACCCCTACCCCCCCACCCCACTCCTCCCACAGCAACAACCTCATTCATCATTGAGGCACCCCCATCGCACTCAATGAACACATTTTGGGGCACTGCTGCCCTACATAGATAATAGTTTACCCTGTAGTTCGCACTCTCCCCCAATACAGTTATGGGTTATGGCAGGATATATAAAGTCCTGTATCTGACCCTGCAATATAATTAAGGCAACTCAAAATCCCAAAAATGTCCCCACATCACATCTCTTTCACCCTCTCCCTGCCCTCAGCAACTACTGTGGCCCCTTTCTCCACCTTGATGCTAAAATTTCTTCTATTACTCATCACAAAAATTTTATAGTAGAATATCGGTCAGTCCACTTTAGTCCATATTTTATTCCTTCATTCTGTGGACCCTGGGATGACCATGACCCCTCCACCTCTAGATCAAGATGGGGCTTAGATTCCACATGGATAATTAATGCAATTCCTTTGCTTACAGTTGTAGGCACTCTTGATTCCCTGGTGTGGTGGTTGACCATCTTTACCTCCCTGTTTGCTGACCTGGGTAACAGCAATGAACCAGAGAGTAGGAGTCACCACTCTGCTGAGGCTCAGGGCCCAGCTGGCATATGGGCAAGTCCAGAGATTCAAGTCACCTGAGTATGGACCATCCCTAGTACCAACCACAGGTTCAGTGAAAGTGACAAAAGAGGCATGTGTAGAAAAGTCACATCTGAGTCCAGCTCCATCACACCCAGGGCACAAATTCCAAAGTAGGGCCCTCTGACATGGCACAGAGCTCCAAATCCATCTGCCATAATTATATACCCTGTGGATCTCTGTAGCCTTCAGGAAAACCAGTGCCTAGGGTTGTATCTATTTTGGCTTTTTTGGGGGTGTCCTGCTGAAGTGTGTATAAGCACAACTGCTCTGATAACCTCCCGACTCTTTTTGGAAGTCTCTTAGCCATATCAACTCATTTGTCTTTGCCATCTCTCCCTTTTATTCAAGGTCAAAGAGCAGTTTTTTTTGTGTGTTTTTGTTAAATTATTTATTTTTAAAAATTACATTCAAAAAATATGAGGTCCCATTCACCCCCACCGCCCCCACCCCCCACTCCCCCCACAGCAACACTCTCTCCCATCATCGTGACACATCCATTGTACCTGGTAAGTACAACTCTGAGCATCACTGCACCCCATAGTCAATGGTCCACATCATAGCCCACACTCTCCCACGTTCCATCCAGTGGGCCCTGGGGCGATCTACAATGTCCCATAATTGTCCGTGAAGCACCAAAGAGCAGTTTTTAACACTTGATCCAGAACCAAGTTTTGATCTTCTAAAAACGGATTCATGAAATATTAACACTGCAATTTATCCCAAATTGGAAGTAGGCTTGATTACTTTTCTTGAAAATACTAAAGGCCCAGAGGAGAGGGTCCTGGGACAGACATTCCAGTAGGATGAAATTAATTAAAAATGATTTCAGGTGGTTAAACATGGCAATTCTTTCAATTGAAAATTAGAAAACATAAGAAATAGATTTTTAAATATTACTGATAAGTGTGCTTACGTTCAAGCCAGAAAAGTTGCATTATAATAAAATCTGGTTTAGGAATAAGTTAAATATTTAAACTTAAAACAATGTTGTGAGTTTGAAAACCTACTCTTTACTTTTGTAGTATTTTCCTACTTAGAAACTACTGGGAAAAAACCACCACAACATTAAAACAATGTACTAAAAACCTGTATACAGAGTGGCATCCTCCCTTCTTCTCAGGGCCAAGAAGTCCCATGTCCCTGACTCATTTCCTGGAAGGTCCCAGCATTTGGGGGTTCAGTTCCCTCTGGCTTTCCTTTCTGTGAATTTGTGTCCCGACTTTTCCCCACAAGCAATCCTGAACGAGTAAAAAATACGACAGCGTCCATGATTTGGAGGCACAAGCCTCTCAATCATGTACATTTTTAAATAAAATTAGCCCTGTAAATTACTAAATGAAAAAGTCAACCTTAAAACACTTGAAAACTGTCCAGAAGGTGGAAGGTTCTATGATCGCTGTTTAAGGAAAGTGTTTCAAGAGGAGCCACGGGAAAACTCCCTCAGCCCTCAGAGCCTGAAAAAGCGGCTTTTAAAAAAAATTAATTTATATTTTTAATTCATTTTTTAAAATATTACATTAAAAAAATATGAGGTCCCCATGTACCCCACACCCCCCTCACCCCACTACTCCCACCACAGCAACATTCCCCTCCATCATCATGACATATCCATTGCATTTGGTGAATACATCTCTGAGCATCACTGCACCTCATGGTCAATGGTCCACATCATAGCCCACACTCTCCCACGTTCCAACCAGTGGGCCATGTGAGGATCTACAATGTCTGGTAATTGTCCCTGCAGCATCACCCAGGACAACTCCAAGTCCTGAAAATGCCTCCACATCTCATCTCTTCCTCCCATTCCCCACACCCAGGAGCCACCATGGTCACTTTTTTCACACCAATGCCACATTTTCTTCGATTACTAACCACAATAGTTCATGAATAGAATATCAGTAAGTCCACTCTAATACATATTCTATTCCTTCATCCTGTGGACCTTGGATTGGTTGTGTCCATTCCACATCTATGTCAAGAGGGGGCTTAGATTGAACAGGGATGCCTGATGCAATCCTCCTGCTTTCAGTTGTAAGCACTCTGGGCTCCATGGTGTGGTGTTTGATATTCTTCAACTCCATGTTAGCTGAGTGGGGTAAGTCCAATAAACCAGAGTGTAGGAGCTGAAGTCTGTTGAGGCTCAGGGCCTGGCTATCATACGGTCAGTCCAGAGATTCAGATCCCCTAGATATATCTTAAACCCCAGCACCAACTACAATTCCAGTAAAGTAACAGGAAAGGCTTGTGGAAAGAGATCACATCTGAGTCCACCTCCATCACACAGAAACACCAACTCCAAAGAAGGGCCAACTGACATGGCACTGAACTCCATCTGCCATGACCATAAAACCTGTGGGTCTCTGTAGCCTTCAGAAGAACCAATACCTGGGGTTGTATCTACTTTATCTGTCTCTGAGACTCTGCTGAGGTGTGCATAAGGGCAACCCCCCTGATAACCTCCAGGCTCTTTTTTAGAGACTCATAGCCATATAAACTCATTTGTCCTTTCCATTTCCCCCTTGATTTAGGTCTAACAGCATTTTTAACTCCTGTTATTATATGTAGACAGGGATATTCTGCTGGTCCGAGTTGACCTTTTATTCAAGGTCATTTTCTAGTTATGTCATCAGCTGGTACTTGGTAGTGATCCCTTGGTGCCAGGGAGGCTCATCCCCGGGAGTAATGTCCCACACTGGGGGGAAGGCAATGCATTTACATGCTGAGTTTGGCTTCAAGACTGGCCACATTTGAGCAATACAGAGGCTCTCAGGAGGGAACTCTTAGGCACACTGCTGCTCTAGGCCTTGTTCTTATTTCAGGTACACAGGCTCACGAGCATAGTCATTGGTATCAGGGGCTCATTGTTGGACCTTCATTCCAAATCTCTAGCTATCAGGGAAAAAGCAGCTTTTGATTCACCATCCATGTGGGCCAACTTGGTCCTAGAGGGGCGGCAGCATCTCCATGGCGGCAGATTCCACAGGAACAATGCGCTGGATCAACCTGTGGATGCCAGGCCTGGGGTGCCGGGCGATGACCCTGACTCCTTGCATGGCACCAGTGGCCAGAACAGGCAGCTCAGGCACCGTCTGCTGTCCTGGGAATCACTCAAATTCTCAATGCCCAGGTCTCTGCTCTTGGCCCTGCAGATGCCCTGCTCCAGGCAAGCCTGCTCGCTGGGCTGCCCATTGCGTGTGAACAGGGCTGGGAAAACAAGGAAATATTCATGCATTTTAATCACTAAAAACACCCTCTTTGGCAGGACAGAATGCCAGGATAGCCTTCAGATTTCCACAGAACAGAAGTGCTGTCACCAACACCCATGCGACACAAGCCACCTGTTTCTGTCATCAGATTCTCCATCACATTTACAACCTTTTTGACACAGAGGACTTCAGTGCAGTTTGGGATTCGACCGTCCTGGATAAATTACTTTCTAACCTTGATTGCAATCAGGAACCTCCAGCAGTAAAGATGAAAGTAGAAAATCTGGCTTGTCCCAATTTGGAAACTGTTTATCCAAGGAATGTTGAGGGATTCATTCTCTATCTGAGGGCAAAGGACTACAGCTGCCATGCCTGAATGTTATCAGAAGGGAAAGTGAAGTGTGCTTTTCCACGTTTAACATCCCCACTGTAAAATTAGGAAGTAAAGGAGAAAGTTACCTTCAGGACTCTCTGTAATCTGCTCCTCTAGCTCCAGAAGGCAATCTGGCCTCACACTTCAGGATCAGCTGAAAACTAGCCGAAACCAAAATCATGGGATAATATTAACAATATCTTGTGCATCATGAGTTACAAAAGCTCTTTAGGGTTTTTTTTCCCCCTCTGGAGGGTCTTCATGGCTTTCTTTATATATAATTTTATCAATTTCCCCACTTTCATTGTGATGTTCTCATTCTCTCATTCACCACTAATTGTCTCTCATGTTTCATTGCTGATTTCATGGGTTGACTGAAGTTTGAGATTTTTGTGATCCCATTCATACTGGTTTGTATCATTTGTAGAGTTACTGGCTGTGTAGTTGCATTTAAGAGTTGAGAGATCAAATAATGACTGAGGGGTATTATGAATATTATGATAAAGCAGATAACATGTGCCCCTATGTTTACATCTCTGAGCTAAGGTCCCCATGAACCTAGAAAGAGGCTCAGACCAATCAGATTCTGGAGGTGTGTCAGCTGACTTGGCTACTTCCCTAGCATAGGCTTCTGCTGCCACTGCCTCTTGGTAAACTTCCTTTTGACTGTTATTTACAAATACACAGCACTGGGTGCCCACCAGTGCACACACACCTCCTTGGGAAATCAGAATACAGTCTAATGCCAGTTGATTTTGTAGAGTCATTTTGTGGAGTTCTGATTCTTCATCAGCTAGTGACCTGATTGCCTGCCCTAGGTGGGCAATAGATTTTTCTCACTCTAAAACTACATTTTCCAATAGCCTTATGGTGTATCTTCCAACACAGGAGGTTGCCCCAGTGACAAGAAATTATACCAAGAACAGAACACTCTGTGAGTGTAGCCTGAGATAATGGGTTTTTCTAGGATCCATTTAGAGCTGTATCTCATCTGGCAACAGTCTCTTCACTCTAGAGTATGAGAAGACAACATAAGCGCACTCATTTGTCTAATTTTCCCTTTTGGAACTGTATCATAAATAGTCATTTGGGGAACAGCATTGGCTATGTAAGTGGAAGCAACCCAGTTTATGATGAGTACCATAAGGAATGGGATATAGGCTTATCGAGCTAATTTGGTATAAATTCCAAAATGAGGGCCAAAATCATCATCTTCATCATTTTCTGATATCTTGGTCACACATAACCAACAATTTCCCTTGTCTGACCCTGCAGCCGACCAGAAATATGTGCCTTAAGTGGAATAACTACTTATGTTATTAAAACTGTGGAGAAAAATGTGTCTCTAAAGGACATCTGGCTCCCACCATCTACTCCTGTCTCATGAAAGCGAAAGGAGTCTTGTCATATAGCAACTGAACATTTACTATGGCCTCAAAGTGGTCATTGTTATCTGCCTGGTTTCTAGTAAAACAGCACATTCCTTGGGTTAAAGATGCCATATTTTAATCCCAGTCTCAGGCACTCTTAGGGCACAGCCCAGAGTCATTCCAAAAAGGTGATCTACCTGACTGGGTGTGATGTTTTCTGACAGGGCAAGATCTACAAGTGGAAGGGTGTGGTTATTAGAGGAGTACCTGTTTTGAGACCAGTGGGGGATGAGCACAGTCCCAGCAGTTACTCTGATTGGTTTTCTTTGCTATGTGTTGTGCTGGAAGGACAAAGGTCTTGTGTTCAAGGAAGGGGGATTGTGTAAAGAGAAGATAAAAGAAAATCATGGCAAAGGTATGGTATTGTTGGGGATGGAGACTGGGCATTGTGAGGGGAATAGGCTGAATGACAGAATGTTAGGCAGATGGGGAAAAGGAAGAGACAGGGAATAAAGAAATCCAGGAGGGTCTTGATCCATGATCTTGGACATGGTCTGTTTGGGTAAAAGCTGTCTACATCAGATGCTGTCTGCTTCTAGAATCCTTATGTCAATTTTAGCCTGAGGACTGAAATTGCAGTGAATTCCCAGGGGCTTGGAATATGTTTCAGTTGTGACATGTGGAGCTAGGGGTCAATTCCCTGTAGTTTTCCTGTGTAGTGATGGTCAATAAGACTTGATAAGGTTCTTTCCATCTAGGTCCTAAAACAGTCTTTCATTGGTGTCTCTTCCAGTATATAAGTTCTCCAGTTTGAAGGTCATATATAGTCTACTGTGGAGAAACCTTGGGAAAGGAGCCTGGATTTGTGAATGGTGGAACTGGGTAGATGCAATTAGTCCTTTACAGTAATTAGAAATTTCAGATTCTAATAGATTGGAGTCTGGTACAGCAGGAGAAATAATGAGCTTCATGGGTCTTCCCATTATGACTTCAAAGGGGGACCCGCTGGTGTTCTCTCAAGAGTCTAAGCCTTATGGCCATCAAGGTTAAGAGAAGAACCTTAGGTCAAGGTAGAGAGAGATTCATATAATTTAGCTAATTTAAGTTTTGAGATAGCATTTGCTCTTTTTACCTTTCCTGGTGATTGAAGATGTAGAGACAGTGTAGCTTGTGGCTGATGGATGAGACTTTGCAAAGTTCCTTGATTACAGTTCCTGTAAAATGAGTGCCACTATCATTTGAGAGCATAGCAGGAATTTCATAGTAGTTGTTTTTGGTTTTTTGTTTTGTTTTTGTTTGTTCTTTAGTTACTGTGATGGCAATACCCTTGTGACAAAAAAGACCTCTATTCATCTGGAAATAGACATATGATAACAAGGACATGTTCACATCCCATAGACAAGGGGAGATGTATAAAGTCATTTGAAGATGTTCAAAAGGGCCCTGTTGCTGGATGTTTTTGGAGCAGCCCCAGGTGTACACTTTTACCAGGGTTGTTAAATGACAGGTGGAACATGATTCATATACTTGTCTTGCTTCTCCATTAAAGTCTGTTTTTTGTTCTTGTTTTGTTTTTTGCTGATGTTGAAGCTCTGACCTGTAATTGATTGCAAGCACTTTCTGGGTAACATCATAGTCAAACAGTGCAGCTGACAAGGAAATGTGCTTGTTTCTGGGGCATGTAACATTTTTAAAGAATAGCTAAAATGATGACCAACCCCATGTTGTGATCCAATATCCAGGCAGATCAGTATTAGGACACTTTGTGGACAGTGAAAACATTGTCAAAGCTCTAGGATATATGATTTCTCAAATATTTAATTAATAACATTTCCCCATACGAATTTACCCAACAGAATATTAGAAAATCCCCTTTGACACTTTCCATGTAACTCAAGACATATCAAATCAAACTATTTTTAGCACTTCTTTTTATATAAGGTGAAAGAACAAATCCTTTGTGATTTTCTAGGGACTCTCTGGATAACCCCAGAGGCAACTGAAATAAAAAAGATATTTGGGGCTTGACTCTGAGAAGGGAAAATGCCAAAATTTGTCAGGAGGTTTGAACACTTTGTTAAATCAGATAATACATCACTGATAAAAAATAGTTGGCTCCCTATTTAACCAAAGTGACAAAAAAATTTTCAAAGTAAATGTAGGAGTTAACATGATTGTAAACAAAAACAAAACCTTAATTCTTTTAGAAGTGAGATGACTTTTTCTCTTAATAAGGTCAATGTAAAGCACAGAATCTTTGCCTTCTCGGTTAAGAACTTCTACAACCTATTACCAACAGCTGATCACTACCCAAGGAAATTTCATCATATTAATAAAGAGAAAAACAAATTCTAGTTTGGACAAATATACACTTGATATGAAAAATTTTATAAATAAACCTGTCAAATCTTAGGGCCAACTATGACAATGCTCATTTCCACCAGCCTTCTACCATTTCCACGTCCTTTCAGGTTTTGTCCTACACTTTCCTGTTTCTCATTCTGCAACAAGAAGTCAACTTTTTCTTTCTTTTTTTTTTACTTTCTTTTTTTAACTAGGACTCTATTTAAGTTCCCAGAAAGATACTGGAAATTGTCTTCAAACTGACATCCAAAAAAAAATGCAAAACTTTTGAAATAAAGTTTATTACAGTAATAACTCAATTTGGTGGGTTCCAGGGCTGCCCAGGCATCCCGTGGGCCCTGGGGGGTTGGGTGTGTGAGTGTCACTGCAGGTGTATGAATCTGAGTGTGTATGTGTGTCCCTGGGCATGACTCTCTACATTTCAGTTGTGTAATCTGCGTGCATTTCCATGTGTCTCAGTTGTGTCTGTGAGTGTGTGAGATTCTGTGTTTGGGAGGGTATTGATTGAGTGTGTTTTCCCAGGTGGTTATGCTTAGGTGTCTCTCGTTGTGTTTGTGTCTGCATGTTGCCAGTGAATGTGTGTCAGTTGTGCATATCTGTGTGTCTGCACCTACCTCTGTGTGCGTGTGTGTCTGTGTTTGCTCCTGCTGGAGTGCCTGTGTTTTGTATCTTTGTGTGTGAATTTGCCCCTTTGGGTATTCCTGTGTGTGTATGAGTGTGTATGTGTGCCCACTGTGTCTGAGTCTTCCCTCTGGGGCCATTTCTGGAGCCCTGAGCATGTGTGTGTACCTGTGTGTGTGTGTGTGTGTGTATGTGTGTGTTTCCCTCAGGGTGTCTCTGCCCTACTGCTGCGTGGGTCTGGGTGTGTATCCGTGGGCTCCAAACCTTTGTGCCCAGGTGTGTCTGGGGGTGATTGTGTGCCCAGGCATGTCTTGGTGCTCATCGCTTCTGTATATTTCCCTGGGTGTTTATGTGCACCCCAGTAGTGGGCAGCTGTGCAGGGCACCTCTCCAAGAGCCCCCAGAGGGGGTGAGGGTGGGGGACCAGACATCCTTCTGCCACTCTGGAGGGACTGGACCCCTGCTGCCCCTGCTGCTCTCCACAGCAGATGTCCTCCAGGTGGTCACACCTTCAGGCCATGGGGGCAGGGAGAGCTCCCAGCAGCTGGAGAGGGTGTTAGTGGGTGGGAGGAGGTTTCTGGGGAGGATTCTGTGTCCCAGGACAGGGCTGGGCAAGTCCTGAGTCCCTCTGAAGGAATGACTGGATGGGCTTCCCCAGGGTGGGTTGCAAGGCAGGGCTTTGAGGCTCTTACTAGGGATGAGTGGGGGCACGCTTGGGCAAGGCTGGGGAGCCCTGGACTCCCAGTGACACTGTCCTGGTCTCACCCACAGGACACAGGCAGAGCAAAGCAAGAACTGGGTCATACCTGTTGGGTCTTGCTGTACTTGGCCATGGAAAGGGCATGCAGGGTCACTATGGGGCTGAGAGGAAAGTTGGAATATGGTCCTGGGCTTATCTCAGATCAGAGATTGTGGAGAATTAGGAAGGAAAGTTCTGGAAAGTGCTCTGCACAGGTTGAGACACAGAGGGAACTCATAACACAGGGGCACTGTTGATGCTGATGTTCATATTTTATTACCCCCCACCCAAGCCCGGTGCTCACTTGGACAATTCAAAGGGACAGAGGACTTGGAGGAGGGGCAGTGACTGCACTTAGCTTAAAAAACCAAAAATAGTCATGATCTTGGTGCTCCTGATTCCCACCCACCCCAATTAACTCTGTCAAAACCCTCACCCCCATCATCACAGTGGGGATACTGAGGCAGTCAGGGCTTTGTCCACTTGGGAGGTCTGAGTTTATGGCTTTGTTGTTGATTGCATCTGACCAAACTCCTTTCTCCGAAGTTCACTCCGTTTAATCTTGCCAGTGATAGTTTTGGGTAGCTCTGGGACAAACTCCACCTGGGTGAAGATAGAGCAAAGCCACCATGGCTTAGCCTGGTTGTCATTTCCTGACAATTTCCCACTTCCCTCCTTCATCCTGCACAAACCCCCAGGGAGGATGACATCCTGTGCTGGCCTTAATGTGATCCACTGGGTACTTCAGGTTCTCCTGACTCTCAGATGTTGGTGATAGCCACGTGGCTTCCTTTGGCCAATGACATGGCACCTCTAGGCAGAAGAGTTCAGCTCAATGCAATGGGGTCCCTCTCTCTCCATCTGCCATAGCACCCAGCAGGTACCTACATGGGGGCTGCTCCTTTATCCTGGTCCCAGGATGAGGGGATGTGGAGAAGAGGTCCCTGAAGAGTTATTGTGGACATGTGTATGTGCAAGAAATATGCCTCCAGTGTTATACGCCTCTAAGCCTTCAGGGCTGCTTGTTACCTGCCACATAACCCAGCCCATCCTAACTGGTACACATCATCTATTCTCCTCTCTGTGAGGCAGCATAGCCTAGCATTAAAAGCATGAACTTGGTTGCCAGACACACCTGGATTTGAGCTCCCTCTCTGCCTTTTATGACCTGCAATCTCAGGCAATTTACTTTGAGTGTCTGAGCCTCAGATTCCTGTCTGTAAAGTGGGATAGTTACATCATCTCAAGTTGTGGCCAGGATTACATGAAATAACAGTGCATGCAGAGAATTGAGGACAGGGCTGGGCACACATTGTAAGTTCTCCTTAAGTGTTGGCCTGATAGCTACACAATAAGAGGTTACTTAACCTCTTTACACATTGGTTTCCTCATCTATAAAAGGGTATAACAAGAGTCCTTAGCTCATTGGTTTTGATGAGGGTTAACTGTGCTGGGGCATATAAGTGCTCCGTAAATGTGAGTCCAATAAGTGTATAATATGCATTTAGACAATGCAGCAAAGAAGGAAATGCTACCATTTTGTCATATGTATCCTTTCAAACTTTTTTTAAAATAGGAGCATACTATGTATAATATTTCATATTCTGCTCTTTCCATAATATAGAGATTTTTTATGTCAAAAATTAAGATCTGCATCAACATTTTTAAAAGGCTAATATACAATTTCATGAGTGATTCAAATCAACTCTCTATCACTGAACATTTAGAATGGTGGTTTTCAAAGTTCAGACCATGGTCCATTAGTGGGTTGAAAACTTAACTTTGTAGATCGCAATCATCACTTAAAAATTAAAATAGGCTAAAACTATCAGAATATATCACATGTTTTAAGGATATGATTTTGTTAATTTTTGCCTGTTTGTGTGTATACATGTATACATGTATGTTTATACATGTATGCATGTTATATCTATCTAGAGTTGTTATGTAAAACACCTTTCTTACCACTAATCATGTTTTTAAAAGTTTTGAAGCTACTGAATTTGATTTCTTTTTCAAAATTTGCAAGACTATCAATAACTTTCTTGGATGAATAACTTTGGGTGCTTGTCTGATTTCTTCCTTGAGGTTAACTTGCCAGCAATAGATTCCTTTTGTGTGTCTGACACAGGATAAAGTTTCCATCGAAGTCTGCTCCCCCACCCCTGTGAAGCTGAATTGCCTCTTCTGCCACAGAAAAGGCTAATGCTGTCGGTTCTCTAGGCTTCTGCGCAGCAGCCCTAGCAGACTAGTGGCAACCAAGCCTGGGTCAGACCTGATCCACCCGCCCAGCTCACCTTCCTGGGGTACTTGTACGGGGCTGTTACTGACTTCACATGTTGCTGCAGCTCCTTGGTGAGCTTGTCCCGGTCATGAGACAGGAACGGTGGGGCCAGGACAATAAATGCCTTCACCACCTGCAGGACAGGAGCAGAGGCTCAGGGTGAGGGTTGATAATTTATATAGTTAAGAAAAAGTAAATGTTATTGAATGATCAGAGCAACAAGTTGATGCTGAGCCATAAAGTGGCTAAGGGCATGGTGGCTTTGGAAAAGGGCAGGACCAGCTTCAAATCCAATTTCCATTCCATGCCTTGCAAAGTTACTTAACCTGTCTTAACCTCAGTTCCTTCTCAGTGAAATAGTGACAATAAAATTTCTTCTCTCAGAGTTTCTGTAAAAGATTCCATGAAATTATGCATGTAAAATGTCTGATTAGTTTCAATTTAATTTTATTTCTCTCATGATTATATCACCATCATTCTTACTATTACTGTATGTTTGGTTTTGTGTCTGGGACCTGGTGGATGTTTGATATGTGCTGTTGCTTATTATTATAAGGGTCTTATGTATAGTTCGTGCTCAGTAAATACTTGTTGAATCAATACATGCATGCTCCACAGTCAGATTGCTTAGATTTCCTTTCTGGCCCCTGCACTTATTAGCTGTGTGTTGTGGGCAACCACTTAATGTCTATTCATCTATGCCCATACTATAAAAAAGGTATATATTTTTAAAATTGGATTGTTCACCAGCTAATTTTTTAAAAAAGGGTAGGAAAAGAGTCCTTATTTCATTTGGTTGTGGTGAGGGTTAAATGCATTAATGCATAGTAACAGCTCATTAAATATTAACTGTCATGTTAATCAAAAGCATTTCAGGACAACAGGGAGGCCACAGTGCCCCTGCTGCCCACGCCGTGTAAGTGCACACACTCACTTTGCCTTCCCTCCCCTGCAGGGCCTAGACTGGACGTTTCCCTGCTCTGGGTCATGGGGGCCTCCCTGTCCTCTTGCTCACCTCCCCCCTAATTGGGTCCGGGCTGCTGACGACGGCTGATTCAGCCACTGCTGGATGCTCTGCCAGGGCGTCCTCCACCTCTGCCGGCCCGATGCGGAACCTGAAGATCAATTGTTCTTTCCTTCACAGGTTCTGAGGCAGAGCCAGAATTGGGGTGGCTTGGGCCCCAAATCTTGTACTCTGGAGGGTCACATCTGCCAGAGACCTAGAACTTGCCTGTCGTGGACCCAAGATGGAAGACCTCGATGCTCTGTGCTAGGAAATACCAAGGCTCGATGGCTCCCAGGGCTCCTGCCATCCCTGCCTCCAATGCTTTGTCCTCTCAAAGCCCTGTTGCTTGGCTCAAGCAGCTTCCACCAGCGTGAAATTCCTTGGAAACCTCAAGCTTCATCTAAAACGTTCGTGCAAATTCTTCATCTGATTCCCCAGTATATCAGTGTTTATTATAGAAAATTTTAAAAATTCAATTTCCAAGAGAAAGTGTTGCACAGAAATGTCTTTTTTAAAAAAAATAATCCTGGAGTCAGACTACCTCCATTTAAGTCTAGGCTTTGCCCTGTATTCTCTATGACACTAAGCAAAAATTTTTATTGCTCTGTGACTCAGTTTCCTTATCTGCAAAATGGGGGAAATGATAGCATCTATCTCATAATATTGAGGATGGGTTAAGTGAGTTAATAGATACAAAGACTTTATCTAGTAGCTACTCCATAACTGTTAGCTATTATTTTCTGTTGTGACATCTTGCACCCCATTTATGGAGCACAAGATAAAATAAGCTCCCCAACCAATGGGGACCCAAGAGCAACCTCCTTTCCCATACCCACCCCTTAAATTTCCTGATGTCTCATTACTAGTTTGGCTCTTTCCAGACCCCCTGGGTCCTTATTTTGCTTGATTTGTCCGGACACGGGTTGGGGGAGGTGCACAAAAAGAGGCCCCCTGGGCCAGAGCCCCCTTACGTGCTTCTCTGCATGGAATTAGGCTGAGGGTCCCTCATCAGTCCTGGAGGCATGACTTGGCAGGTGATATCCCATCAGGCAGGTGGAAGCGGCACCTGCTGGCCCCGGGATCACCAGACCTACCCGGAGGCATTGATGACATCATCACTCCTCCCCAGAAACCAGAAGTAGCCCTCTGCATCCATAGTTGCTCTGTCCCCGGTGTTGTAAAAGTCCCCACACTCCACTTCAGCTGTCTTCTTGGGGTCACCCTGCAAAGATAAGAGCACCCCTGCTGAAGGCAGTCAGTGTAGAGATGACGAGCCTGGCCCTGGGGCTCAGATCTGGTCTTCACTCCTGCCTCTAGCTCTTTCTGGTACTCAGGCAAGTTTTGTAATTGCTCTGAGACTATTTTCTTCCCAGGTAGCACTCAATGCAGGTTACTGCTCAAGCAGTAGAAGTTATAAAGCCAAATCTCATGATCATTGAAAAAATAACTCACTTGTACATGGCACACCACTAACATTATCAAGAGAACAGGAGCCCTGCTTATTTTATCCACTGCTCTAAGCACAGCACCACAGAGTGTCTGGCATGTGAGTGGTCTCAATAAAAATTTGCTGAATAAATTTTCTTCCCCAAAGACTGTCTCATTTGATTTTCACAGAAATTCGATGAGGCTGGCCTTTTCTTTCTATCGGAGGAGTTGTGAGTTTGCAGAACCATCATGCATGAAATACAGGATTCCCATATACCACCTGTAGTAGTCAGCCAAAAGGGTGCTGATGCAAAATACAGAGTCTATTTTCTTCCCAGGAAGCACTCAATGCAGGTTACCGCTCAAGCAGTAGAAGTTATAAAGCCAAATCTCATGATCATTGAAAAAATAATTCACTTGTACGTGGCACACCACTAACATTTTCAAGAGAACAGGAACGCTGCCTATTTTATCCACTGCTCTAAGCTCAGCACCCATACAGTGCTTGGCATGTGAGTGGTTTCAATAAACATTGGCTGAATGAATTTTCTTCTCCAAACTCTGTCTTATTTGATATTCACAGAAATTCTATGATACTGACATTTTCTTTCTATTAGAGAAGTTGTGAGTTTGCAGAATCATCATGCATGACATACAGGATCCCCATGTAACACCCTATTAGTGACACTTTGCTGAAGTCTAGAGAACTGACACCCTATTAGTGACACCTTACCTTTGTTACAATTGAAAGTATATTTTAAAAATAATTGTACTATTAAATAGTCTACTAAAAAAATGCTCCTAAAAATATATATAGTATTTGGTTTTACTTAGGGGTCAGGCTGGCATTTTTTAAAAAGTAAAATTTTAAATTTTGAGATAACTGTAGATTTACATGTAGTTGTAATAAACTACAACAAGAGCCCATGTACCCTTTACCTTGTTTCCTCCAGTGGAAACATCTTGAAAATTATAGTTCAACATCACAACACAGTGGCATGGATACAGTCCACCAGTTATTCAGATATGCCCTCTTACTTGTGCTCATTTGTGTGTGTGTGTGTATTTAGTCCCACACAATTTTATCACATGCATATCCTGTTTCCCCCACCACAGCCAAGATCCAGACCAGTTCCACCATCACAAGCATCTCTGGTATTGTTCTTTTGTAACCACATGCATTATTCCCTTCTCAATTGCTCCACCACCCACCCCCTTCCCTAGCCCCTGCCAATAAGTAATCCTTTCTCCTTTTCTATAATGGTGTCATTTCAGGAATGTTATATAAATGGAATCATTCAAGATTTGTGATTGGTCACTTTTTGTTCAGCATGATTCTCTGGAGTTTCATCCAGATTGATACATATACCTAAATCACATATACAGTTTGTTTAATCATTCACCTGTTGATGGGCAGCTGGACTGTTTCTATTTGGGGGCTATTACAAAGAATAAATAGCTATTTTTATAGACAACTTGAAAGAAAAGGAAACAGATGCTCAGAGAGGCACAGTAACTTGCCAAAGTCACTCAGCTGGTCAAAGCAGGGGTTGGAATTTGGAGTAAAGCTCCCTCCAATTTCTATGCACATGACTATGAAGCTATTTCTTATCTTCACCCTTGGGTGAAACATGACATTAATTAAGAGGTACATGAAAAAATATTTTAACAACTTTGATTCACATTGATTTGGGATTCTCTTCCAATTCTTCTGGTTATATTGAGGAGGGTCTTGGTTTGGTCCTAACATGTCTTTAAAATCTCTGAAAGCCTTGCTCCTCTCCCTTTCTTTCCCTAGGAGGAGGGTAGGCTTCAGGATAAGAGAGTTTGGCAGGAAAAGATTTAACTAGAATTTAAGAAAATTATTTTGTTTGCATCACTCTTATGGTAATATGGATGACTTGGATTTTTGTCAAGTAATACTGCTTCCTATGTAGGGTCATCAGGTAAACTTTATTTTTTTCCAAGTGTTTTCAAGTGAAATACATGATCTAAAGAGAAAACTGAAATAAATAATAATATGGATGGCTATGGATAGAGGAAAAAAATAGTGGAGGTGGATGTGAATGACTGAAATTTAGGAAACATCACACCAGGTGTCCAGCAATGCACCCCTGATGTACCCCTGGAACTGCTGTGCAGTTCAGTGGACTGTGTTTTGATACCATTGGTCCCCTGGATGAACTTTCTTGATGCCAAGCATGGCAGGTTGGGCATTAGAGGGGAACCTGGACGATGGCCTTAAACATCTGCCTCTTTCTCTCAGAGCCTGGATTTCCCAGAGGTAGAGCCTCAGCCCAGAGATGCTTCCTGGAGGGAAATATATCTCATCTCCCTCATAGAGGTGATCAGAGTCGACAAAGGCACTCAAGTGAGTGCTTTAAAAATACACCATTGCTCTGCACTGTCCCAGTTCAATTTCATGAGAATCTTTGGGTATGGACCTAAGCATCTATGAAGTTTCTTTTGTTGTTGCTAATTTTTAAGCTCCTCAGATGTTGTCATTCTGCAGTCAGGGTTGAGAATCACTGGTCTCTATACACATTTCCCTGTATTTATTTTCCCTTTAATTCAAGCTTAAATTTGTGCTCCTGAGAATGAAGGCTAGGACCTGCATGTTTGCCTTTGGGCAATAGTGTCACAAGAGGAGCAATGCCCCCTTGAGGCCATGTTGACAGTGACATCAGGAGCAGACATCTACTCAAAAATGGCACACCAGTGACCATGACTTGGAGAAAGGGGATGGCTTTCAAGGTCTGATCACCCTTCCATGCTCATTCTTAGAAGTGAAGAATTTCCCCTTTAGGACTAGTACGACCCCGGGAAGGCTAGGGTTTGTTTTGATGAAAAGTTTCAGTACGTTTCTTTAGAGCCTGTCACAGAGGTCTGTGAACCCTGGGTTTCTCCCCCAAATTATATAGTGAGGGCTTTGGACCCAAAAGACATGGATTTGTGCCATTTATATGATACGGGTAAGTCTCCCAATGCTTCCATGCCACAATTTCTTCCTCTGTGAGGTGAGGATAATGCCCCCTGGAGGATCAGTGAGGTTAGTGACTGGTCCAGACCCTGTTTTTGCTAAGTGAGATGGTTTGTACTGGAACCCAATCTGCTTGACTTTTAAACCACAGGAATTCCTTGGTACCCAAGTCTGGTGGGTCTGAAGTCATTCTTTCTCCTCATTAGCTGGCTTATTAGCACCAGATGGGTTAGAGCAGGAAGGGATGCAGGAATGCACAATAAGCTTTGGGGGAAGGGACAGGGCCATCAGAACAGCTTCCCTGAGTTGGAATGATGAGGAAGTCATGGGACGCAGAGTTGTGTCCACCCCTCACCACCCCCACAGCTCTCTGCAGGGATTTGAGGGTTGGAGGTGGGGACAGGTGCCCTTACCTCATAGCCCAAGAAGAGACCTATGGGCCTGATGGGCTTGATCCTGATGCCGATGTTTCCTTCAGTGTTGGGTGGCAGGATGTTGCCCTTGTCGTCAATGATCTGGAGTAAAAAGCCTGTGAATCCCACCCTGAAGGGCTCCCCCCTCCCTCCTGCCCCACCCCAGAGGGCTCCCCCATCCCCTTCTCACCACCCAGCCATCCCGTGTCCTTTATTCATGTGGCCTCAGCTGAACAATAGGTTTGGGGGAGTGGTGGAGGACACCCATCAGAAAAGATATTCAAACTATCAGAAGTCATTGAAAGTCAGCAAATAGCAACATTCAAATCATGAGTCTAATTGTTTCATGGACATATTGACATTGCAAATGTTTCTTCAAATCATAAAACATTGATCAAGAAAAACTGAGGGAAGTGAACTTGACTCAGTGGTTAGAGCGTCCGTCTACCACATGGGAGGCCCGTGGTTCAAACCCTGGGCCTCCTTGACCTGTGTGCAGCTGGCTCACACACAGTGCTGATGCATGTAAGGAGTGCTGTGCCACACAGGGGTGTCCCTGCACAGGGGAGCCCCATGCGCGAGGAGTGCACCCCATAAGGAGAGCCACCCAGCATGAAAGAAAGTTCAGCCTGCCCAGGAATGGCACCGCACACACGGTGAACTGACACAACAAGATGATGCAACAGAAAGAAACACAGATTCCTGTGCCGCTAACAACAGAAGTGGACAAAGAAGAACATGCAGCAAATAGACACAGAGAACAGACAACTGGGATGGGGGGAGGGGAGAGAAATAAAATAAATAAATAAATCTTAAACACACACACACACACAAACAAAAACTGAAAGTCCAGATTGTGGTGAGAGCTGCCAGTGCTTACCCCAGACCCTCTGTTCCCCTGCCCCATGTGTGGTCCCTACAGCACTGCAGGTGTCAATTCCAACTCGCATAGGACATTGGAAGGAAAAGAGGGAGGGAGGGAGGAGGTGGGACAGCCAGGGTAGGGGAGCACGGCTGGATCTGCCACCTGGTGCCACACAACTTCACAACACCAGCCAAGCATTGTCTACTCTGCCAATGCCATTAGGACCAAACCTGCATGTCGATGGGTGGGATGGCCTTCCCCATGGAACCTGGCTTGATCTTCATGCCCCTGTAAATGCCACAAGTTATTCCCTGTTAACAAAAGAAGAGGCTGGGGTGGGCAGGCTGATCACAGAGCAGCAGGAATAGTACACAGCCCTCCCCTGGTCACAGGATGGAGCACCAGCAGCCCTCGTGGGGACATGAGGACGGCTGGGTTCCAGGCTATGTGCTTAGACCTGAGTATAATGAGCAGATGTCTGCCACCCCCAAGTGGGCTGGACTCATTCTAGATGTGGGGTTACTAAGTCCTCAGGAGCTCACAGTCCAGCAGAAGGGTAACCCCAGGAACTAGGGGATGCCAGGCATGGGCCCATTTGCCAGCAGAAGGCTGAGTGTCCACATATATTACTTGGGGCTGGGAATCCACTCCACCTGTGTTGAGGATCAGCTCTTTCTTGCCATTCCTTCTGCTAGCACTGGGCCAACTTGCCTTCTAATGCACTTCATTCCTTCTTTGTGGTTCTCTCAAGTGTCATTCTTTCTCTGGCTAAGAGTCTTAAAGCCAGACAACCCAGGAGTTGATTCTTGAATCCCCCACTCACTAGCTGTGGGCCAGTTAATCCCCCTTGGTTTCCTCCTCTGAAGGAGGGGATGATTATGAAACTGTATGAGTGCTTGTGAATGTGAGAACAATTAGTACAGTGCCTGGCACATGCTGACTGTTCAGTAAATGACTATTACTAACTGTTACTCAGGCCCCAAGAGAAGTCAGTTGGAAGTGTCTCCTGCTATGGGCTATGTCTCCATATTTCTATGCAGCCTACAGGACACACTTATTATTTTTGCCTGTCTATTCCTGCTTGGTAAATAACACGTCCTGAGTACAGAGACCACCCCATTCACTCTACACTCAACAGTAAGGACAACACAAGCACGTTCTATGAGCTGGCACTGTGGCCAAAACTTTCCTCCCTTCCTCTCATTTACCTACCACAACCTGGCAAGGTCGCCTGTATTAGCCCATTTTAGGGACGGAAAAGCCAAAACTTAGGAAGGCTGAATAACATGGCTAAGGATTTGAAGCCTGTCATTGGCACAGCTGAGACTTGAATGCAGGTCTGAGCTCCTGGGGGCTCTTTCCCCTCTGCTACTGCACTACTCATGCTGGAAATTCTTGAAAAATGTTGCACAGAAGATTGAAAATTGCATTGAGAAATAAAGCCCCTCCTGCCTGTAAGAGACTAAGTATTCTGTTGTTGCAAGTAGCTGACTGAAGGGACTGGGGTCTTGGGTAGAGTGCCCAGTTCTGATCTTGGCCAAATAGAAACTCTGAGTCATTTGAAGACAGGACCTGAATCTCAACATTTCTCAGACCTGCAAGACCAATGAACTTATTTATTGACTTTTTTTTCCAAAATAAATTGTCAGGCAAGCAAATGAACAGCGACTAAAGGACCTGAGATGGGTCAGAATCCTCTGTTAGCTGCAGGGAAGTGGGGTGGGGGCAGAAGCGGCTCTGTCCCACATTGCAAATGGAGTGAGAACATGTTTGAAGTGAGTGATACCACCCAGCCACTGATGCCATCTTGAGATCTGAGATGTGCATGATATTCTAAACGCCATGCCTACCTGGCAGCTCAGGGACCCTCTCTGGGGTCACAGTATGTATGATGCATACAACAAGTCTTGTCCCCTCCACACTATATATCCAGAAGTGAACATCTGGAGACCCTTCCCAGGCTGCATCTATGGCTGCCACCCTAGGAAGGAATGGTGGAGTGGGCAGGCCTTGCTGGCAGTGGCCAGGTTTGCTGTGGAAACCCTCCCATCCCATCAGCAGTCTGAGCTCCCCTGAGCTAGTGATCAAAAGGCCAGTGGCAAAGTGTCCTCAGACCCCTTCTTATGCTTTTGTCCAGTAGTTCAATCATTTTCAGCATTATTGGCTCCTTGATGAGTTGAGGAGCTGTGCAATGTCCTTCTCGAAACTGACTCTGGGCAAATTCTCCTGGGACTCTGGAGTCCACAGTCAGCTCATCTGCCAGGCTTGATGTCTGCCAAAGCTGGACCAGCCCAGAAAGGACCTGTCCACCTACCGCTTCTGACTGTCCATAGGCCTCGCTGAGCTGGACGCCTGTCTGTCTTCTCCACTTCTCTTGCTCCTGGGGCAGCAGGGGCTCCCCACCAGTGACGCAGTGCTCCAGGGTCGGGAATCTGAGGCTTAGGGGAAGGCAGGGAGTTACTGGCATCTCAGGTCAGCCTTGCAGGCTCTGCTCCAGGCCCACCCAATTGTAGTGAGAGCCAACTCAGCGCTGGCATCAGCTTATCCTCACTTTCTCGCTTGCCTTCTAGGCATTATACCCATGATCAAGGCCATGTGGTGTCATTTCCCGTGTTCTGGCAGGGTGTGGGAGGATGAGGCTATGAGGTAAATTGGGGGACATTTGGATGAAATGTGGATGATGATGTAATAATGGGAGGGAGAGAAGCATGTTTATCAGAACTATCTCAGGGAAGCATTCTATGTGGCTAAAAGGGATATTTTTATAAACTGTAAAGGGGTGAGGGATAAAACCCCAAAAGGCATGGTAGAGAGATAACCAAACTACACTGCCTACTGTGGAGGGCATAGAAGGGCTTTTGTGCTCATTTCTGAGTGGGTGCTGCATATTAGGGGCTGGAAATGAACTGCTTAGAATATAGGGCTTCTGTGTTGAATGTGGGAAAAGAGTGGAGAAGGGTCACCAGCAGCAGCCCTGAGAGAAGGCATTTTGGGGAGAACATGATGCCTGATGTGAACATCTGCAGTGGTTTTAGGCACATCAGGTGATATGTGTGCTCTCCTCCATTTCCCCCATGAAATCTAACATGAAGAATATAAAAACTGTCACCAAGAAGGATTAGGTTCCTTGAAGAAAATGGGGATGTGATGGGGTCTGAGTGCTGGCTGGCATGGGGCAAGGATGGGCCACCTCTTGGGTGTCACTTTTCCAGCCTCCTCAACCTCGTGTGGCTCACAGTTGAGAATGAGGAAAAGGGGGGCTGGATTCACTGAGGGCTTCTTTCTCATTCTTCTGGGACTTTATCCAAAGTAGATAAATGGGATTGGATTTTTCCTGGCTTCCACAAGGACCATCATCTGAAGAATGTTGTAGAAAATAACATAAGCTTTGAAATATAGATAGAACCAGAATCTAGCTAGACTGAGGTTCCATGAATAAGATTGTGTTGTATTTCAGAATTTCTTTCATAACGGTAGTCAGGAAGCTCCTTGATATTTTAACTTTTGTGTCTAAAACTTATTTACCTGTGGTTTTTGAAGTGCCATTTCAATTTCAGAGTGTTTAAAAGAGACATAAACCCCCCACCAGTTTCAAAGACCAGATTTAAATTTAGTTAAAAATTAACTCTCAAACACAGGGAAATGTAAAAATAAAACTACAACAAGATAACACCATGAATCCACCAGATTTTGCCAAAAATTCAAAACTCTGACAATAACAAATGTTAGCCAGGATGGGGACTAATGGGAATTCTCCTACTCTGTTTGTGGAAGCATTAACTGATCCACTACTTTGAAAATGGTATTGTCGTATGACCCAGCACTGTATGAAAGACCCTACAGAAATGCTAGTTCACATGATCAGGGTACAGGTACAAGAGTTCACTGTAGCATTATTCAGCAATAGCCCCAATGTGGAAACTACCCAAATGTCCATTAATCATAGAATTGATTTAAAAATTTATGGTATTTTCATGAAATGTGGTATCATACAGCAATGAAAATTGACAAATTAACTGTGAACACATGCAACAAGCTGGATTCATTTTAGAAACATAATGTGGAATTAAAGAAGCCAGATTTTACAGGATAATGCATGAGTAGGTGTATAAAGCTCAAAGGCAGATAAAACTGAATTATTTTCTTCAGGGATATTTCATCAAGATAGTGGTTGCCTTTAGGGAAGGGAGAAAGGCCTTTGGGAGTTCTAGGGTGCTGTCAATGTTTTGTTTTTGTAACATGAGTGGTGGTTGAACAGGCCTTTTCAAGAATTCATTAATCTGTACATTTCTGTTTTATGTACTTTTTCTGTGTACTTTTTATTTCACAGTGAAAATGTTTTAAAAAGAAAAACCCCATAATGATGCAAGGTTCACTAAAGTGTTTCTCTGAGTTCTCTGGATTCTGGTTTAATGAACTAATTGGATGGCTGATAATTATCACCACCAATACTTAATAGACACACACAAACACAGGCACCCACAGATTACACTCAAAGAACCAGAGGGAAACATGGTCAGGTCTGTCATGCATCAGATCCTCAAAATCCAACCCAAAGATCACTGATACCAACCACTTCTACCATACCTGGGGAAATTCTGCTGCAGAATCATTCGATATACAGCTGGTGCACCAAAGCACAGGGTGACGGGGTATTTGAAGAGCGTCTGAAAAGTGAGAAGAGAAGGAATTTTATTTTTACAGTTCACATGACACTATCCACTGACTATTAGCATTTCAGGTCTGACCTCCTCTCTAGAAAGCCCGTTTAGTCACTTGCTAATTCATTCAGTATACATATATTGAGCATGAATTTCATACATGACCCTGTGTCAGGTACTGCTGGTGGAAAGTAAGAAGAGTAAGGTGAAGTCAAACTCACATGGAAAGCAGGTGCTAATATTGAATGCCAGGACACAAAAGATAAAGCTAGAGTTGTCAGAAGTTAGATTTGAAGGAAGTTCTATATGGATATAGTGAGAAAACTATTTCTTCCAGTTTGGTGGTCCAGGGGACTTGATGGAAGAGGTAGCATTTTGTTTGGGCACTGAGAAGTGGATAGGATATGTGAGCAGAGAACAGGGGGAGGCCCATCATGATAGAAGGAATAGCAGGAGCAAAGGCTCAGGAGCTGGAAAAATATTAAAGTCATCAAGTAATGAGGTATACTTAGACACATAGGAGAAAGAAAGAAAATTTAGGGTGGTTAGAACTAGCTGGATCCAGATTCTGTAGGGTTAAAAATGCATGCTAGTCACCCTTGTTTGGCTAGAGGTGTAGCCTTTCAAGCTTTCATGTCAGGGTGGAGAAAAGCTAGGAGAGAAGCAGCAAAGAGAAGACAATGTGGGTTTGGGCATCTAACTGGCTAGAATTTAAATCCTTAACTATTAATTTCTCTGCTACTCTGTATCCTCTGCAAAAAGAGATAGCCATATCTTCCTTGTAGGATGGTGATGAGGGGTGGGGTGGGAATCTCATGCCACTCTTGGTTTCTCTCTCTCCTTGGACTCAGCAATATCTCTGCAATACCTCACATTCATCTCCTCTTTTGTATTTTCAGTTCTACCCCCACTTCCAGGCCCTCTGCTCCCACCAAGAGTTTTTCTCCAGCTTCTCACCCCAGCCCCTGGGCAGCCTTGTTTGTCTCTGTAACCTTGCACTGGCTTTGAGGATTGGGCCGGTGATGGACAGGTGACCAGGCTGGGCCACCTGGATTCTAACTGATCTAGATGGGCTTTTGGGAAGGACAGATGGAAGCTGAGTGTGCTGTGGTCACCATGTTCAGCTCTGTGCACACAAAGCAGCAAAGCAGGTCCCCAGAGAGAAAGAAGGGAGCAGAGAAGCAGAGAGGAGACACAGAAGCTGCCTGCAGTCCTGATGCTTATCTGGTTCCTGTTCCAGAACTGGCCCTCTGCCTTTCCAGTTTCATGAGCTGCCCCAATGTGCCCCCACCCATGCACTTTTCCATGAGATGGGCTTTCTATTACTTGCACCCAATGGAGCACTGCTTAGTATGTAAGAATTAGAGATAATATGTGTAAAGGGTCTTTCCCAGAGCTTGGCACTTAGAAGGCACTCATCAGATGCTGGCTAGGATTATTGTGGCTAAGCTGCAGTTTATGACTCATCTGGGGACTTTGCAGCTTGTGGTAGGGGGCTGGGAGCAGGATGCTCTTAGAATGGAGCTGGCAAGAGAGCTAAGTTTAGGGCTTGGGCACAGAGGAAGCAGAGGGAATGTTTTGTTTTGTGAATTGTGAATAGTACATTTTTTATTAGATTAAAAATATTCAATCATCCATCAGAGAGACTGAAATAATAAATCAAAAATTGTTATTAAAACTTCACGAAAGTAATATGTGAAACATAAATCTAAATGATTAAACTTTCAAATGCTGTTGCTTTTTTTTTTTATTGTGTAACATGAATGCTTTTGAAATAATTCATGATTAAAACTACTCTATAACTTTGCGGACCCCCCACAGCATGGAAGGAGAATTAGACTTGGGGAGGAGAGTTGGTGTGACTGTTCAGGTTTAAGCCTCAGATGCTTAAAGCATCCTAGCACATGTGATGACATGTGGAAGAGTGGTTTTAAGTGCTGGAGGGATGATCAGATGAACTTGACCAGCTAGCACTTAAATACAGGGGAATTAACCTGGAGAGAGAAGATGAGATTGCAGCACAGTTTTGAGAGTCACCTGCATTGATGTGCTTGCTGGAGAAACAAAAGTGAAGGAGATCATTTAGAAGGGAGAGGGAAGGTAAGGGCAGAGCCTTGGAGATCTGCAGGCTTTAGGGGGCAAGAGGGTTAAGAGGAGTGGGCTGCAGAAAGTGGAGAATATTCTATGGAGAGTTTGGGATGAAGGAGAAAGACAGGGCTGGCCCAACAGGTAGCAGGGTCAAGGGAAGGTATCTTTACAGTACGAACTTTGAGCATGTCTATGACTGAGGGAGTAGAGCTGATGGAGGATGAAGGGATTGAAAATAAAGGAGGAAAGGTAGGTGGCAAGGGGCAGAGAAAACAGGACGTGCAGCAGTTGTGTGTGTCAGGGGTGGACGTTGAGAGGTGGTAAGGCAGGTCTGCCTCTGTGATGGAAAGCAAAGATGTGAGTGGAGACACAGAGGGTTTTCAGGTTACAGGAAGGGGTTCAAGCAGGTGCCTTAAATCATCAAGGTGCTCTGCACATAAAAATAAGAGCAAAGACTACCATTTACTGAATGCCTTCCACATGCTAGCCTCTGGAGTAAGCACTCTGCACACTTTGCCTGAATTATCTCATTAATATGCACTATAATTACATGAGGTAGTAACCATTAACAGCCCCTACCATGTTTTAGATAAGGAACCTGTGACTCAGCATGTTTATGTAACCTGCTAATAAATGGCAAAGCTGGGACAAGATGCTAGATCTGTCATATCCAAGGTCTCCCCTTCTAAATACTTCACTATATTGAGTAACAACACACACACACACACACACCAGCTATCTGGCCTTTGTTGAGCCAGCAACCAGGACCCATGAGACCAGAACTTGTTCTGGCTGCTATGCTTTTTCAAAAATGTGTCTCATGTCCAAAGTCTAATCTAAAGTCTGGGGAAGGGCTAAGAAATATACATTTCCAAAGCAGTTCTGTCTGATATGATCCTGATATGGTGACTCTTGTTCAGGGTACCATCCTTTTATATAATATGAGACACCCACACCAGGTTTAAACTAGGTTAATGGGCTTCTTTGAGAAATAAAATCTTTCTTACAAGGTTCTGAATTTGAGGTCTGGGTTTCTTTGGGGAGTTTGTTGATAGTAGAAGGATAGTCTGCTTACCTGTACAATGACCTTGGGGTCAAACTGGGGCAGATGATGGATGAAGAGTGTAGACCCTGCTGTCCATGGTTCAAGCAGGGCTCCTAAGACTGCCAAAATCCAGCCTGGGTCAGATAGGCACCAGATGATATCAGAAGTCTTTAGCTGTAGCCATTTCCTGCTAACTCCAAAATACAGTCATCTCAGCCGAGTGATCATGGTAGAATGTGAGAGCTGCTGATCCCAATTTTTGGGTATTGGCCCCTTCCTCTCATTCTCAGTCCAGGGGCTTAGGTTGGGGCTCCAGACCACCCCCTACATCCCGAAAGAATGCTGCCAATTAACCAAGCATGTTTCCTGGCACATGTGACTTAAATCGGATCACTCACAATGATCAGGAATGCTGGCAGAGTCTGTTGTTCTTTGACTGGAGTTGAATGTTACAGGTAAGGGTCCCAGGTGATGCTGCTGGGCATTTTGGCTCAGCCTTTCTGAGAAGAGTGTCACCAGAGCTGAAGCTTAGCTGAGCCATGGAGAGATGAAACCCTAATCTAGAGGCTATGCCACCATGTCTGAAGTCAAACCTCAGGCTGCTCTGTTTCATGAGCCAGTAAGTTCCCTAGTCCCTCTTTGACTTAAAGAGGTTAGGGAAAGGTTTTCTGCCATTTGTAATGGTGAGAGATAGAAATGGGGATAGTGAGAGAGAGAGGGAGAAATAGAGTCAGAGAGAGAAAGAGAGAAAGAGACCTAATTAATACACCATCTTGGCAAGGGAGTAGAAGAAATTAGTCAGAGGGCAATCACTTATCCATGGTTGCAAGGTAGAAGAGGGAGGATTTCCCACTTATCCACCCTTTTCTTACTGCCATCAAAGGGCCCCTGGTGTGTAAAAGCTCCTTGAGAAAACACAACCATCCCATTCCAGGATATTGATCTCAGGAGATTTTTTCTTAGTGGGTTGGGGTTTTGATGAGCCATTCACAATCCCTCACCCCATGTTTCTTAAGATTGAGGCAGGCCAACAGAAATTACTACCTAGGGGTCTCTTTCTTCTAAGCTTCACTTCACATCTCTTCTGGGATGTCTCCCAGGCCACCTAAAACCCAGCAGATCCCAATCTCTTCTGCCTCCCTTAGTTTTGAACTGATTCTCCTCCAGCATCTCTGTATTTCAGCGAATGTCAGAAACCCACACGTCAATCTTGACTCCTTCTTCTCTCTTACCTCCCACATCTGCCCGCAGATGCTCTCTCCTCTATCCCCTAATATGTCATCTCTCTTTCACTTGGACTAGGCCACCACCATCTTCCATATGGATTCTCTTAAGAGACTCTAATTCTTTCACGATTTCACTCTTATGTTCTTTAACCCATTTTCTATCCTCCAGCCACAGTGATTTTAGCAAAATTCAAACTTTTCAATACACCTCCACTGCTTTGCTGGATGAGGTCTAAATTCCACACCCTGGCTCATAAGCCCTGTGTGCTGTGGCCCCTCCTGACTTTTCCAATTCTCCCCATTGGTCCCTCACCCCCCACCTTAAGCACCAGCTTTTCTCAAGTCTTTGTACTTTCCTGCTTTTTGTATCTGTGTTAATTTCCACTGAATGGGAATCCCTGCCTTCAGCTCCCTTTCTCTCACTCTCATTCCTCCTGGGCATTAGCTACTCACCTGTTATATTATCAAGTAACTAAAGAACATACTGCCCACAAGAAGCCTTTTGTGCCCTCTAATCAAGTTTAATTATTTAGTAAAATATATAGAATGTGATTGCTAGTTTGGGGTGGGGGGTTGTGGAGAGGGAAGAAGAGGTTTGGTTTAGAGATGATTTCCCTGAGGGTAGGGGTTCAGACTCTATTGTTTGCTTTAGTTTGGGGGCAGTGGCTTAGAGGCATGGCTTGGTCCAGTTATTGTCTTCTGAAATAGCTCATGACTGGGAAACTCTAAGTCTGATTTTCTGATAATGGGGGAGAGGAGGGGATCTGTCACCTCACGTCATAATGCTAGACTATTCTGTCTCTCCCAAACTAAATCTGGAGCCACTGACAGGGGAAAAATGACTATCATTTGCATGGCTTGTAGAGTCCCTGCTGCCTCCAACCACTTTTCCTCCCACCTCCTGTGAAAGTGCCCAGACACCACACAAATATGCCAGCCATCCTGTATTGTCCCAAGGTCTCTATCAGCAAACAATTTAGGATTCCACAAGCTTTACCTCTCAGACCCCAGAGTTCTGAACCAAAGAAAGCAGGAAGAAGCAGAATGGAGTCACTGTTACTTAGAACTTCTTCCCCAGCACATTCACATGTGCTCACATGCACACACCCACACCCACACAATCCCCCATTCCAGGTGTGCCCCAGCTTCTCAGGGGGTGTCCTACTTCCTACCATGAAGGTAGGGAGGATCGTAAGGCAAGTCCATGGCTGTGTTTTGCCATCTTGGGGTAGCCTGTGGTCCCACTGGTGAAGAAGATGGCCATTGGGTCCATGGTCTTTGACTTAATACAGGTGTGTTCTGGGGATGCTGATCTGCAAAGGGATTTAAGACAAAAGGAGAGAAATCACATTAGCTGTTTTTCCATCCTCTAGGGAATCAAAGGAAGGAACATGAGGCTTCAAGTCAGGAAACTGGGGATGTGCCATGCTGAAGGCAAAACTGGCTCTCCTGGTCTTAAGCATTATACTGACTTTATGAGTGGTTTGGACAAGTAGATTGCTATTTCTTCCTTTCAAAAATGGAAAAACACAAGGCTGCTGTTTAATTTAACAGGCACTTACATAGCTCTTACTATGTTCCAGGCAATTCGCTGAGGTGGATCCTATGCTTATGGTTCAGAGTTTGCAGATGAAAAAGCAGAGGCTTATAGAAGAAAGATAACTTGCCTTGAGACACAGCTAGCAATTGGCAGAGCCCGGACTCAAACCCAGACAGTCTGATCCACACTCTACGCATTGAACCACACTGCTAAGCTTGTTTGAAACTCACACTGATTTACAGGAATTTAATGGTAATATTGGTGATGGAGGATGGGCCAAAGAGGGAGGGAGAGAAAGAGTGGATGATATATATCTTATATATTTCTTATTATATGTTATATAAAACATATGCATATATGCATCATTCCATATGATATGTATCTGCCCTGGTGTGAACTTGAGATGGCAGGGAGAATGAGTGGTACCCTCAGTCTGTCTTGATTCTCAGGAGCTTCTCCTAGACTGAGACCACTTGGGATGGTTCTAAATACAAGCTAGCTACCTTATTTGGTGTTCAACCAAAGAAACTATAAACAATCCCAATGCCATGTCTATTGGTCTTCCTGAGAAAGGATGCCATGTGGACTCTGGGTGATTTAAGAGATATTTTCTAGAACATTACTGATTTTAACTGTTTTCATTTCATGCTCTGACTTTAGACTTTAGCATAAGATGTGACTTTGCTGAAATATTTGCCTTTTGGGATTGAAGAGCTTTAAAAACATGTGTTACTTTAAGAAAACAAGCCCATTATGATTTATGTGTGTCATGTGAAAACTGCCTTGAACATTTACAGAATTCAAGATTTGGAAGTGGAAAGGGCCTTTTCTTGCTCTAATATTTCCTTACCTTTTTCCCTGTGTCCAAAGGCAGAGGAGAATGAACACCTACCATTCTGCCCTGGGGGATTCAAAATGTTACCCACCAAAGCTGCCTGCCAGCTATGGTCTCAGTTTTTCTTGAGTTCTCAAGTTTCATCTTAAAAATTCATTTGAATCTTTCATTCAAGTAATTAATATATTTATTTTTCTATAAATTAAATATCTTAGAGTAGCCACCTACATGGAAGATGTAACATAACAATCTTCTACCTTTATATATCCTCTTAGCACAGTCCAGGTGTCTGTACATTTTAATAAGAGGAACATAGAATTTCAGCTTCCTATTTTAGGTATAAAGCAACTGAGACCAAGAAAGGGGAAAGAACTAGCCAAAGGTCACACAGCTGAGGAAAGGACATAGCTGGAAAGAGAGTTTCCGACCTCCAGACTGGTGAGCATCTCACCACTGGCCCCTGGCCTCCCAGCCCTTGGGAGAAGATGGTTTTCATCTACCATTCTGCAGAGAGCGCAATCAACAGGCCAGAAACTCACTTAATCAGTGATGAGAAGTTCAGCCACCCTTTATGGCTGTGGTCAGATACCAGGAGCTTGACTTTCAGAGCAGGGCATTCAGAAGCCACAGAGTCCACCTCTGGGGCCAGGGCATCTGTGGTCACAACACCTTTGGCCTTAGATACTTGGAATCGGTAGAGAATGTCCCTGGCCCTCATCTGGGTGGTCCCTGGCATGAAGATGATCCCTGGGGATGAGAAAGGGACTGTTTATTTCCTGGTTATCTTCCATAGCCTTGACTTTCAGCCCTGGCTTGACTGCACAGAAACCCCGTAAGAGCTTGCTGTGCAAGTGTTCTTTATCAACCAATAGCATCAGAACAACCTAGGAGCTTGTTAGAAATCCAGAATACCAGACCTCACCCCAAACCTGCTGAAGTGAAATCTTCATTTGAACCAGATCCCTAAATGATTCTGATGCACCTTCCAGTTGGAAAGCCCTATCGCAACCTTTTCTTTTATAGATGTATCCCACCAGAACACAGATAAGTGGCTCCTACTTTATACAACTTTACAGCAGGTCTGGGAAGATAGATATGAGCAGGGCAGTCGCCCCCACCTCAGGACCAGCAGCATCTCTGTCCTTGGAATTCCTCTTCTCACTTTCCTCTCTTCTGTCCCTTGGTGTCATCTTGAATCTCCTCTCCTCTCCTCTCTCCATTCCTCATTTGGAGTTAAGTAGTAATCTCATTGCCTTTTGAACTTTCCGTCTATCTCTACCACAAACAATTAGTTCAGATCTTCAGATGCCCCATTGGACTCTAGCCTCTCCACCTGATGCCCTGTCCTGAATCTTCCTGCCATCCCACCTTCTGTATTATTGTCTGGTTAATTTCTGTCATGAACTGATATGATATTTTTCCCTCTACATTTCTTCCCTGCACTAACACATGTGTCCTCTCTCTAGGAAAACACCAAACTCCCCATCACAACTTTCAGTCACTGCCCACTCTCCATCCTTCTCTCCCACAATTCCTATTCTTTATTTTGAAAGGGTCATCTTTCATAGATGTTCTTCCTGACTCTAAGCCTTTCTATGTACTGTGACCATGCTTGGGATACCTTTCTTTGCTACTGCTCCTTCTAAATTCTCATTATCCCAAAGGACTCATCTCAAGTCTTGGGTAGCCCATGGGCTGTCTCTTAGTTCTACAGAAGACATAGCTCTTTCCCCCTATCCTCCCTCTTCCTTTGCTGCTAATTTTTTATTCCACATGATTTTGCCAAATCAATAAACTATTTTATGTGTGAGAGAATATGAGCATGAGAGAGACAGAGATAAAGAGAGAGAGAGAGAGAGAGAGAGAGAGAGAGAATATGAGTAATGGAGAGCTTGAGTGTTGTGAACATGCAAGATGGAATGGTAGAATGAGAGAAGTTATTCAAAAATGAATCCGTGAGTCCCACACTGATTCTAAATTACGTAGACAATATAAGGCAGATGAAACTGGTTGATGGATAGTTAAAATGTAGAAAGAAAGTTCATCTTTAAAGAAGAATTCTAACTAGTTAAATGTAGAGAGGATGATAGAGATAGAAAATCACTATTTAAAACCACCATTATATTGGGCTATGATGTGGACCATTGACCATGAGGTGCAGAGATGCCCAGAGATGAGCTTACCAAATGCAATGGATGTGTCATGATGATGGGAGTGAGGGTTGCTGGGGGGGGGGGGGGGGAGTGGTGGGGTGGGGGTGGTGGGGTTGAATGGGACCTCATATTTTTTTTAATGTAATATTTTTACAAAATCAATTAAAAAAGGAAAAAAAAAAGACCATACATTGCAAAAAAAACCAAAAAACAAAAAACAAAAACAAAAAAATAAAACCACCATTATAGTATTCAGTTCACTCAAGAATCATCAATGGATACTAAGACCATTGTGTGAAAGTCAGTTGGGAAATAGGGCATTCACAGTTTCCTAAGCATTATACCACAGATTACTTATTAATTGTAATGGGCAAAAGGAAGCCTTGCAAAGGAGAAGTCTGGCCAATACTACCTTATTCAAGTGATCAAATGAGATCACTGATGATGAAGTGATCACCCCATGATGTGATGCACTGAAAAAGTAGGACACTACCCTTGCAGTACTCAGCCAAAAGTGTGTAAGCCAAATGTAATTATGAGGAAAAACTCATAAATACAAACCTTGAAGATCTTTGAGCAAAAAAAACTGGCTTGGACTCTTCAAAAATGTCACTGCCATGCAAAAAAAGACTGGGGGACTATTCTAGATTAAAGGAGACTGAAGAGACTGGGAACTAAATGCACTGCATGATACTTGACTGGATTTTGGATTTAAAGAAAAAAATATAGCAAATATAAATGACATTAATAGGGCATTGAGGAATTCTGACAATAGATGTACATATTGCATCATATTAGTCTTCTTGTGCAATAACTTCATTGCCATTATTTGAAGGAAAGAGTTTTGCTCTTAGCAGATGCATGCTGCAGTGTTTATGGGTGAAGTGACACAATGCAACTGATTCTCAAATGATTCCGTCAGAGAGAGGGAGGGAGAGAGGAGAGAAGGAGAGAAAGACACACACACAGACAGAGATAGAGAGAGCGGGCACAAATCTGGCAAAATGATAACAATTGATGAACATTTTAAAAAGTGAGAACATCTAAGAGTGTTCAAGAGAAAGAATGTAAAAGAGAGAGAGAATGCATGAGATTGTGTTTGAGATTCTATGAGCATGAGAATTTGAGGGAGAAAGAGTGAGATAATATGGGAGTGTGAAAAAGATTGTGAAGAAGGAAGAAAGAGGGAAGATAAAGTATGTTCTTTTCCCAACCGATTGTTAATTCCTAGAGGGCAGGGAGGCTTGCTCTGTAGTGCCAGCATGAGGAGCTGAGACCAGATCCTCGGAGCAGGGTACCAGTGACCCAGGACCAATGGACTCGAGGTCAGCCCTGAAGTCCATTGGGGTCCCCTTGAATCACTGACCTGTTCGGATGCAGCCCACGGTCACCAGCCACCACTCAGGCACTCGGGGAAGAAGCAAGACCAGACCGTCCCCTGGTTGCAGGCCACAGGTCTGTGAGAAGACGTTGGCTACACGGCAGGTTAGATCTGTCATCTCACGAAAGCTCCACTTCACTTCTTTCCCTTCGTTATTCACCCACCACAGAGCTGGGTTGGGACCTCTCCTGCCCTCCTGGTAAAGAGCATATACCACGTGTTAGCTCCTACATCAAGAGATAAGGGCACAGATTTGGCCGATCCACTGCCATGGTCACATTTCACTGTGAACCTAGCTCAAGGGCTGAGATTCCATTTATACAGCCAAGAAAAGTGGGAGGCAAGGTAGGATCCATTCACCTACTTGTGGCCTTGTGTAGCAACCAACCCTTTCCCCCACAACCTAGTCAAGCCCCATATTACCATGAAGAGCCTTCAACTCATCTGTTGAAGATTTAAAAATCATTCTCCCATATGTCAGTCTTAGTCCCATAGGAACAGTGGGTTCTTCTCTGTGCCTCAGTTTTCTCAATTATGAAATGCGGACAATAGAGCTACTTACAGATAGTAAAGTTTTAAGGCTTTTAATTAAAGGAGTAAAGGGCTTATAACTGTGCCTGGCACATAGTAGGTGCTCAACAATTATTATTCTTACGGCAACAAAATAAAATAAAAGAGGATAACTTAATTTCTCAATTATAAGGGAATATTTTAAAAATTAAGTTACTTCTATATGATGGAATATGATAAAATCAATAAGTATTTTCAGAATAATTTTTGCTCACAATATAATATTAAGTTAGAAAAGAAAAGTAAAACCATATATATATTGTAATACAAATTTATGTAATAATGTTCATTCATTCATTAGATTTACTAAGTCCTCATTATTTGTTAGGCTCTGTTCATCAACAAAAAGAACACAAGAGTGATTAAGATAGACTTACACATATGTATGTAAATGGTTTAAAACTTATGGTTACTTTTCTTTTGTTGTTTAATTAACTTTTTTATTTTCCCAACATTTTCTATAATGAGCTTGTTTTAAAAATAGTTTTCATATTTTTATTCTCAGAGCAAAGGATATTCAGAATAAAAGTTTAAGCAACCAAAAGCTTTTGATGTAAACAGAGAAAATCCTTTAAATGCCCCATCTCATTTTTTACTCCCTGGAGGTCAACACTAGTAACTAGTGTATATTCTTCTTGAATCTTTTTCCACCTACATGCAAACATGCTTCTACTGCCTTCACCGCAGAGGTTTGGAACAAAGAAGTCTATCTTATCTGAGGTAAGGGAAGATGAGAATAATGTATAAGTACTTTATATATGTATTCACACATAGGAGAAAAATCTATCATGAAAAAGTCCCTGCAACATATAAAAGAATATTAAAAAGTACAAATGAAGTTATGCACTGCTCTTATAAGGAGAACAATGTATGTAGTACTTTTGTATGAGTTCACAAAATGATGGGAAAGTTGCTGCAATAAAGTAGAAAGCAAATATTGTTGCTCAGAAACCTGACTCGTGTTTTTAGACTCTAACTCTTGCAATTTGGGAGAGATATTGCTTAAAATGTTATAGATCGGCTTCTGGGAGAAAGCACTGTCTTTTCAATTTCTTGATTTTGGACATCTCCTGGCCTCAAAACCAGGAGCCAATAAAATGCTCATTGCTTAAGCCAAAAACCAAACAACCAAAAAACAAACAAAACAAAACAAAACAAAAAATTATGGATTGGGAGCAGACTTAGCTCAAGTGGTTGAGCACCTGCTCCGCACAGGAGAGGTCCTGGGTTCTGTCCCCGATGACTCTAAAAAACAAAAAATCAAACAACAAGCAAACAAATGAAAAAGTCAATTCAGAGGAGTCGACGTGGCTCAGTGGTTGAGTGCTGGCTTCCCACATATGAGGGCCCGGTTCAATCCCAGGCTTTGGTACTTCATAACAAAAATAAAAAAAGAAAAGTTATTGATAGTGCTCACTTTGGCAGCACATGTGATAAAATTGGAATGAATCAGAGAAGATTGGCATGGCTCCTATGCAAGGATGACATGCAGATTTAACAATTTAGATGAAAAGGACAAGTTGCTCCAAAAATCTTAATAACCTTGTATCTATTGAAGAAATTGAATATTTTATTCAAAACCTTGTTACCATGAAAACCCTAGGACCACATGGATTTACCAGCGAATTATCATAAAATGAAACAAAAGAAATCTTACATACATCTTCCAGAATATACAAAAAATGGAAACATTTCCCAAATTTTTATGACTTCTATAATCTTGAGTCCTGCAAGGGGCATCATTACAAAAAAGTAAAGTTACCAACCAATCTTTTCCATTTATATTGATATAAAAAGGTATAATAAAATATTATCAAACAATTACAGTAATATATTAAAAGGATGAAACATTTCAAAATGGGACATTATCTAGATATTTAAGATAGTTTAACATTTGATAAACAATCTATGCAATTTACTAGACTAATGGGAAAAAGAGAGAAAAATTACATGGCTATTTCAAAAAAGCATTTGACAAAATCCAACACTATTATCTTAAAAAGTCTTAGAAGACTTAGATAGAAATTTCCTTGATTTAATAATGAATATCAACCAAAAACCTACTGGAAACCTTATAATCAATGATAAAATGTTAAAAACTTTCCTCTGAAACTTGGAAGGGGTCAAAGATGCCCAGTCTATTGAATGTCATACTGCTGGTTCTGGTAATATAATAAGAAAAGAAAAAGAAATAAAGTGTAAGGATTGGAGGAAAGTTATAATGTTTACCTTATTCAGAGATAATATCATTATGCATGTAGAAAATCCAAAAGAATTAACAGATGAATTTATATAATGAATAAATAGATTTAGCAAGGTCAGTGGATAGCATCAATGCACAAAATCTACTGAATTTTTATATGCAAGCAACAAACAAGTAGGAAGTAATATTTCAAAAACAATTTACTAGCAACAAAAACAAATATCTTGGAATGAAGTTTATGAAGGATTACAAGATTTTAGTATTGGATATTATAAAGCATTACTGAGAAAAATTAAATAAGATCTAAATAGTACCATACTTATGGATTAAAAGCTTAATATTATAATGTCAATTCTCCCCCAATTTTTAAAATACATTTAATGAAATCCCAATTAAATTCTCAGAATGTAGGGTGTGTGTGTATGGGTGTGTAGATTAACAAGCTAATTATAAAGTTTTTATGGAAATACAAAGGGCTAAGAATCAGTCAGGAAAATCTGATGAAGAAGAACAAACCTGGAGGATAACAGGGCTAGATAATATATAGCACAAAATACATTATTTTGATAATGTATTATAAAGCTATAGCAATTAAAACTGCATGATTTAGGCATAAGGATAGACAGACTGACCAATGTAACAGAGCAAATTGCTCAGAAACTGAAAAACTCACATATACATAGTTACTTGCTTTATGATAAAGGTAGTGCTGCAGTGTGGTAGGGAAAGGATGATATTTTCAATAAATGGTGCTCGATCAGTTGGAGAGCTCATGGAAAATCCCTACCTTAGACCATACAAAAATAAATTCCAGAAGTGTTGCAGGTCTAAATACATAAGATAAAACAAAACATTTCAAGGAAAACATAGGAGAGCATTTTAAGGATCTTCAAATAGGCAAAAATGTCTAAACCAAGATACAAAATGTGTTAATGGTAAAAAACCCCAAAAATCCTAAAATAGATTACATTCATTAAGAAATACTGTTTACCTAAAGAGATCCAATAAGTGCATTAAAAGGCAATTCATGTAGTAGGAGATGATATCCACAATACACATTTTTGTGACAAAAGTCTAAGATCCAGAATATATAAAGAACTTCTACAAATCAGTAAGAAAAATACTGAGACCCCAATAGAAAATTGGAAAAAGACTTGAACAGTGAATTTATTTAAATGGTAGCCTAATGACCAATAAATATATAAAATGCTATTCAATCTAATTAGTAATTAAGAAAATGCAAATTGAAATCAGTCAATGATACCACTATGAATCCACAAGATTGGCAGAGAAAGGGAGGGAGAAATAGAGAGGGAGAAGGAGAACATTAAGTGTTGGTGAAAACATGTACTAACAGAAATTCTCATACACTATTGGTCAGAGTATAAATTCGTACAACCCACTTTGGAAAACAGTGCAGCAATATCGCCCTCAACTAAATGTACGCATGTGTCATGTGACCCATCGTTTCTGCTCCTAAGTATATACTTAACAGAAACTTGTATGGCTTCTGTTTGAATGTCCATGCAGGACTAAGTCATATTAGCCTTTAGTTGAAAACTACCTAAACTGCACACTAATTGTAGAGTGGATAAATAATTTGGGATCAAGTCATACAACTAAGACAGTTGGATACTTTATGGCAACAAAAATGAATTGCCTCCATGCAATGGCATGGGTGCACCTCATCCAATGATGAGATAAAGAATCCATTATTTGTCCAAAGAGAGTACATATTGTATCTTTCATTTATATAACATTCAAAATTAGGCAGAATTAATCTATACTGCAATAAGCCTGTGTAATAAGCTACTCTAGGCAGTTGTGTGGTAAGAGTAGTAACTGCAAGGAGTTGAAAGGGGGTTGGGGGGCCCTAGTGATGTTCTGTTCCTTATTCTGGATTATGATAAGTTCACTATGTAAAATTTCTTTACTATGTAAAAATTGATCAAATACGTGCACTCTATGTATATACATTAACTTTAATAAAAGTAATAAAATATATCAAATATAACAAAAAGTAACCAATATCCTTGAAAGAACAGTGATTTGTGTTCCTAAATTGGAGGCTGTTGTATTCAGAAAAGCTTAAAGCCATTTTTCTAGGCAAATGAACCATTGATTACATTTTGTCAGATGACATTTTGTTGGAGTCCTTTCCTCAGATAATAAACATGATAATAGTTAAATTTTTGTAAGTGTTTGCATTTTATGTGTGCATAAATGTTCAAGATTAAAATCTAAATGTTAAACACACAGATAACCTATTTATTTGTTCATTTATTTATTTACTTATTTGTCACAACTCCCTTGGTTTTTTCTAAGGGTCAGTAATTGTTCTAAGTGTTTTACTAATTGAGGATTATTAATTAGTTTAATCCATATTTAAAAATCCCCTGAGGTAGGCATTACTGTTATTCTCCTTTTCTGAGACAAAGAGGCATAGAAAAGTGAAGTGATTTGTTCAATGTCACAGTGTTGGGATTTAAAACTAGGCAATGAGCTTCTAAAGTCAATAACCTTAACCATTATACCATGCTGCCTCTCCAATAAGAATAAGCTATGTCTAAAAATTTTGACATGTACAATAGTATGTTAAGAGTTTGTCTTAGAAAACTGATACCTTTTTAAAAATAGTAATAGCCTTAAAATTCTTTCTGGAAACACTTAGAAGAATGCCTGTCAAACAGTATTTGTTGATTGACTCAATAAGAAAACATTCCTTATAAATAAGGAATGTTAGGGAACTTAATACTTAATTGAATCTAAAGATGGATTTTGGCTTTTATTTCTTCAGAGAAGGAATAATTTGGTTTTTTAAATTGGACAATGATCAAATGTTCCTTGATATAGATTCTGTCTAAACTAGCCATTTCCATATGACTAGACATAAGATTGACCACAGTTAAATTTATAAAGAAAGTGGTTTAAAGATAACCTAAAATTATAAATGGCATATAATTCCTTTTAAAGATTTTTGTAGATAAGAAATAGGATTACTTCTCACAGTCTCAACTAAATGATCAAGATGTAATATGAGGTGCAAGAATAAAAGTTCCATTCACAATAGAAACTAAAAGAATCAAGAGTTTAGGAATAAATCTAATGAGTGATATAAAGGACAAGTACACAGAAAACTACAAAACATTGCTAAAAGAAATGAGAGAAGACTTTAAAAAATGGAAAGTAATTTTATGTTCATGAATTGGAAGATTAAATATAGTTAAGATGCCAATACAATTTATCCCAAAGCAATTTATAGATTAAATGCAATCCCAATCAAAACTCCAACAACCATCTTTGCAGAAATGGAAAAGTCAATCATCAAATTTATATGGAAGGTAAGTTGGCTCCAATAGCTAAAGCCATCTTGAACAAGAAGAATGAAGTTGGAAGACTCACACTTCCCAATCTTAAAACTTATTACAAAGCCATGGTAATGAAAACATTATGGTATTGACATAAAGCCAGACAGAATGACCAATGAAATAAAACTGAATGCTCAGAAATCAACTATCACATTTATGGCCAACTGATTTTTGGCAAGGTGGCAAACATCAGTCATTTGGTAAAGAATAGTATCTTCAACAAATGGTGCAAGGAACACTGGATCTCCATTTAAAAGAGACAGACAGACAGAGAGACAGAGAGACAGAGAGAGAAGGAGGACCTCTACATCACACCATATTAAAAAATCAATAAAAAATGATCAAAGACCTAAATAAAAGAGCTAAAACTATCAAACTTCTGGAGGAAGACATAGGGAAGCATCTTCAGGACATGGTGTTAGGCAATGGTTTCTTAGATTTGAAACCCAAACAACAAATAATAAGTGAAAAAAATAGGTATATGGGACCTTATAAAATTTAAAAATTTTACATCTCTAAGGAAAGTTGACTCAATGGGAGAAAATATTTGGCAATCATATATCTGATAAGAGTTTAATATCCATGATATACAAAAAGATCACACAGCTCAACAATTAAGACAAACAATCCAATTTGAGAAATGCACAAAAGATTTGAATAGATATTTTTCAAAAAGGAAATACAAATGCCCAAAAAGCGCATTAAGAAATGCTCAACATCACTAGCTAGTAGGGAAATGCAGATCAACACTACAATGAGATTTCATTTCACACCATATAGAATGGCTATTATTTAAAAAAAGAGACAGAAAACTCCAAATGCTGGAGAGGATGTGGATAGGTAGGAACATTCCTTCATTATTGGTGGGAAGATAGAATGGTGCATCCTCTGTGGGAAACAGTTTGGCAGTACCTCAGGAAGTTTAATATAGCATTATAGACTACAGAAGTGCTGTATGATCCAGCAATCCTGTTCCTAGGAATAAATCAAGAAGAACTGAAGGAAAGACACTAACTGACATTTGCACATGGATGCTCATAGCAGCATTTTTCACTTTATTTAAGTGTCCATCAATTGATGAATGGATAATGTGGTATATACATACAATGGAATACTACTCAGCTAAGATGAAATCAAATTGGGATGCATATGACAACATGGATTAACCTTGAGGATGTTATGTTGACTGACATAAGCCAGATAGAAAGGAACAAATATTGTAGGGTCTCATTAATATGAACTAAATACAATGAGTAAACTCACAGAGGTAAATTCTAGAGCAGGGGTTCTAATCTTTTTTGTGCCATAGACTCCTTTGTCAGTCAGGTAAAAACCATGGACCCCTTATTAAGTCAACACTATACTGTATATTATTTTAAAAATATATCACACCTGCACCAACACATTCCCATAAGAATAATGTTTTGTTTTGAATTTCAATTCAAGCTCATGGACCCCTGGTTAAGAATTATAGAGTGTACATTGAAAATGGGAGCAGATAATGCATGTAGAATGTTTAATAGGGTTAATAAGAGTGTGGAAATGAATAGAATTGATGATAACACAGCATTGCGAATATAATCAACACACTGACTTATAAATGTGATTGTGGCTGAAAGAAGTAGTCTTTGGACCAATGCATTATAAGAAAATTACTAAGAATTGTGAATTCATAAGCTTTCTAATCAATAGTGTCTGCTGTTTTAGCCTGGAAATGTGAATGATGAACTTATCCATCATCCTTTGGAATGTTGTAATGCTACTATGCAGACAACCCCCTCAGCCAGGAACAAAAAAAAAGAGAAATGTTTAAAAGGAACAAGTTATCAGATGTGACATTTACATGTCCTGTAAAACAAAAGGCTGAAAACCTTCATGTTCCCGTTCATGTATAGAATAGAGCACTTTGGGGCACGGTGGCTCTCCTCGGGGGAACTGGCCACTCTCCTGGATGGGCATTGTTTTTCCAGGGGGTGCTGACAAAGCATGAGTTGCATGACCACCCTGAGATCACAGATTAGTCTCTTATAAAAGTAGGGCCCCTTTTAGCTGCAGGCTGAAGTCTCACCTATGAGGGGACACTCTGCCTGGGACTGTTTTTCCACTTGGGATTCTGATTGGCCACCAAACAGACTTCTTGGCCTCATAAGAGATCAGATGTTGTGTTTGATATAACCTCTGATATAACCTGACCTGACATGCATTTAATTGAATAAAACCGCTTTTATATAGCATTTACAGTTTCTGCCTCTTTCTTAGCAGAACAGATACAGATGTCAATTGAAAGGAAACTACAGAACAATCTAGGGAATGTATAACATAGTGGTTTTGGTGGTGAGTGAAGATTGAAGATAATAGTGTAAATATAAAAATGCTGTTCTTTTACAAAGTGCTAACAATATGGTGATGCATGGGGAAATTACAACTAATGTAACTTATGGACAATAGTTAACGGTAATATAATATTTTTTGAAGCAATGGCAAAGAAGGTATATCAAGTCCAAGGCACAACAATAGGGCGGTAAAAGCAGGTATGGGATTTTTTTTTTGGAGTTATGAAAACAGCCTAAAATTCACTGAGGTGATGGCAGCACAACTCTATGATGAAAATAAGGGCCACTAAGTGTACACATTGAATGGACTGTATAAAACATGGGACTGTATAACACAGGGAATCCACTGGTGCAAAATGGACTGTGGTAACAGAACAAATATGAGAACATTCTCTCAAGAACTATAATGAATATATAATGTCAATATAGGATTTTAATAATTGGGTGGGTTGGGGGAAATACCACAAATGTAAGACATGGGCTATAGTTAGTCATAATATTTTGACAATGCATTTTCACAGTTTGTAACAAATGTTTCACAGCAATGCAAGGTGTTGGTGGTGGGGTGATATATGGGAGCCCAGTATGATGATATGTTTGTTTTGTAAGTTCACAACTTTTACTACACTTATTGTTCATGTATGTTGATGTATGAATGATATACTTCAATGAAATTTTATTTTAAAAAGCACAAACTAATGGAAAATATCAGGTGTTGAAGAGAATGCAGAGAAATAAGAACACTCACTCACTGCAGGTGCAGCTGCTGTGGAAGACAGTTTGGCAGTTCCTCAGAAAGTGAAGTGTAGAATTACCATATGACCTGGCAATCCCACTTCCAGCTATACACCCTGAAAAACTGAAAGCATGAACTTGAACAGATATTTGCACACTGATGTTCATAGTGGCATATTCACAATTGCAAACATGGAAGCAAGACAAGTGTTCATCAACAAAAGAATGAATAAATAAAATGTGTTATATACATACAATGGAATATGATTTAGCTGTAAAAAGGAATGAAGCTCTGATTCATGTGACATAATGGATGAACCTTGAAGAAATCAGGTTGAGTGAAATAAGACACAAAAGGACAAATACTGCATGATTTTACTGATTTGAAAATTAAAACAACTAACTTGTAGAGTCAGAAACTAGAATATAAGTGGTGCTCAGAGATGTATTTACCAAATGCAATGAATGTCTCATGATGATTGAGGAGGCTGTTGTTATGGGGGGAGGAGTGGGGGGAGGGGAGTGGGGGGTTTATGGGGACCTCATATTTTTTGAATGTAACATTAAAAAAATGAAGACAAAAAAAATTTTTTTAAAGAAACTAGAATATAAATTACTAGGGGACAGGGTGGGGACAGGGAATGGGAAGTTAAGATTTAAAATGTACAGGAGTCTGTTTGGAATGACAAAAATGTTTTGGCAATGCATGTTGGTGATGTTATCACAATACTGTGAACACAACAGCACTGAAACATGATTAAAAGGGGAAAATGTTAGATTGTATATATGGTAACAGAATAGTTTTTTTTTTAATTTCATGGAACTAAACTATACAGTGAGCCCTAAGTTAAACCATGGACTTTAATTAATATTATTACTATAAAAATTTGCTCTCATCAATTGTACTGAGTGTTCCACACCAAAGCAAGGAGTGGTGGTGGGGTGGTATATGGGAATCCTGTTTTCTCTGCATGATTGTTCTATAAACCCACCACTTCTCTAATAAAGAAAAAGATTTTTAAAAAGGCATAATATGGGAAACGGACTTTGGCCCAGTGGTTAGGGCGTCCATCTACCACATGGGAGGCCCGCGGTTCAAGCCCCGGGCCTCCTTGACCCGTGTGGAGCTGGCCCATGTGCAGTGCTGATGCGCGCAAGGAGTGCCCTGCCACGCAGGGGTGTCCCCCGCGTAGGGGAGCCCCACGCGCAAGGAGTGCACCCATAAGGAGAGCAGCCCAGCGTGAAGGAGGGAGCAGCCTGCCCAGGAATGGCGCCGCCCACACTTCCCGTGCCGCTGACGACAACAGAAGCAGACAAAGAAACGAGACGCAGCAAAAAGACACAGAAAACAGACAACTGGGGGAGGGGAGGAGAATTAAATAAATAAAAAATAAATCTTTAAAAAAAAAAAAGAGTATTGGCTGCTAAGGGCTCGCAGCTGCCCTTTAAAATAAAATAAAATAAAAAAATAAAAAGGCATAATATGATATGTCAAACTGGGAAACAGAATCATGGAGAATCAATTCACATGAATGAACTAATTGATCGATACTTGGAACATAAAAGAATTTACCAAGGAAGATAATTGTAAAGCCTATAAGTTAATACTTTTTTGGCTCAGGTTTAATTGGTAAATAATAGGTATTATGCCATTAATATTTAGATAAATTGGTATAATCTGGTTTTTATACCAGAGGTTGTAAACTCAGAGCCTACAAGGGTCAGACTTGTAACAAATGAGAGAAGACTTCAGATTTCATTGGGGCAAGCTGAAAAGCCAGGTGCTTTCCAAGGGGGTAGTAAATACTCAGCCGCCATGCAGGAGCGAATGTGTGTTTAGTATTATGAGATCTGATCTTACAAAAGAAGCCCCCAAAGCCAGTTTCCAGTTCCTGAACCATGTTTCCTTTACTGCACGAGGCTTAGTTGTGATAAACTTCCTTATTCCCATGTGTGTATTTCCAGTAGGTTACTACAATGAAAGAACTCTGGAAAGCTGTCCTTTGCCACTGCAAGAGCTTAACCCTTCCAGGAGGGAGCAGATAGCTCTTTGCTAGATAGACAATCACTTCATGGCCAGGCAGGAATGTTGTTCAGTTGATGAGGTTGTGTTGCTGTGTGCGTCTCGATTCATTCAATAAATAGTTAATATAGTAGTCATGTTTTCCATGCTGGGAATACAACACTCAATCATTTTATCATTTTGATAAAAGTTTCACAACCTCAAGGAACTTACTTTCTCATGCCAATGATACTGCGTGTGTATTAGAATTATAAAAGACAGAGCCTTTGTGAACACCATGGAGGACTCACTTATGGGATGCTGGGACAAAAGCCTAATTGCTTCAGAGGAAACTGAGGACCCTTTTAAATTGTATTGATCCCATGACTGCTAATTAATGATTTAAGTAAAGTTGTGAAATTAAATTCAGGAGCCACAAAATAGACACATCAACTCAAAGAAACATAGTCAGATATGACTATTGGATCCTAAGGAATTTGAGGTGTTTGCAACACATATATTCATCTGCTTGAGCCAAGAATATAAAACAAAGAGTTAGGTAATGGTGTTCAGCTATTGGATTTTTAAGCTTTGCATCAATATATACTTGGTTATATTGACATGGCAATGTTTAGTGTTAAATTACATCAGGGATTGGTAGGGAGTATTTGCTCCTGACTTGGTTTTTATCAAAATAAATACATCTGAATGTCCCAGATGTCTATTCACCTCTTCTAAAACATGGAGTGGGAATCACACTATATGAGAGGGAAAATGTAGAGTTATTTGTTTTGTTTACTTTTCTATTCCCAGCATCTAGACTAGAACTTGGCCCATGTTAGAGTCTCACTGAGTGTTAAGTGAACAAATGCATCCTCTAAGAGATGGGATGGACAGCTGTTTGCATGAGCACAACCTCTCATGTGTGGATTTGGGAGGCTGCTCCAGGAGTCTATCGAAGTTGAGTGTAAAATGCTAGGAAGCTGCCTAGGGTTTAATTTAAAAGAAGAAACAGGAGTTATGAATTGGTGACCTGAATGAGTGACTGTATTCCATCCAAGGATTGACCCACAAGGTACTTTGCTGTATTATGTAAAAAAGTATTTGACAGCAGCAAAAAAAAGAGTAAAATGTGTTGAAAGGTGAGTGAAAACAAATCCCTTAAATGTGTTGTGGCTTCACTTGTTTTGCCATTTTGGTCAAGGATCAAGTTTCTGTGTGACATTTATTAACGTAAAAGGAGGGGTACAGAAAGCAGGAGTGGAGTGCAGTGGTATGACCTCTGGAGGGTCTTTCACATGATTGGAATCAATATCTATGATGCTTGTAAGGCAGGTATCAAAATTCATTTCTTCCACGAATGTTTCTTGAGGGACTGCTAGGTGTCAGGCACTGTGCAAATCACTGCTGTGTGAAAATGATGATGTCAGTTATTGATCATGAACAAGACCAATGGAATTGCTGAAACCAGTGGAAGAGAAGTGCTGAGAAGGAACACTAATGGGATGGGAAGGCTGGGGGGTGGATTTGGAGCTATGGGGGGTTGACAATGACTGATAAAGACGATCAAAAAAACTAACAAAATCTGGCATCCCGGGGGAGGAATATTTACTTGGTGGTTAAAACTGTGGGCCACTGCATGACCAGCTAATAAGGACTTTATGAAGATAAGACTTGCAAGGAGGATGGCTCTTCCTTGGTCATCCTCCCTCTCCAGCCCATCTCATGGTTCAAAAGTTCTTAACGAGATTGCTGCTCTGGGCAATTAGAAATGCCAATTTATACTCTGAACACAGGGACATTTTGACATCATTATAGAGTAAGACAGGTTCAATAAAAAACATTGAGCACTGTGGCTAGTAACATTCATTATAATCAGACAGCTTGGGTCTAAATCCTGTTCCTCCATGTACTAGGTATTTGATTCCTTCAGGGTTACTTAAGCCCTTGGAACCCCAGGTCCCTCACCCATCAGATCAGAAGATTAAATTTAAAGAGCTTGAATGGCACATTAAAGATGGCCTCTATGACTGAAAGCTCTGTTATTCTGGAGGTTAGTTTGAAAATTCAGAGGAAGGAGAAAGAAGGAAATGAGAAAGCCCCCATGAAATGCATAAGAGCCTTAAATATAATTAGTAGCATATGAACATATGTTCATGTGAAACTTAAAAATTACACAATGCTCCGCCTCCATCTCAGGTGTATGCAACTTTCTGTACAAGGAGCATGCTGGGCCACTTTTCATACTGCAGGCATTGTGGGCTGGAACTTAACAGCTAGAAACATCCCTATTGTTTACCTGAACCCCTCATGTCACCACAGCTGATCTCCTAATCTGTCCCTTGGTAAAAAATAAACCAAGCTCTTGGGTTTCCTGCAGAGACATGTAAAACCTAGAGAGACTAAGGTTAAGTAGGGTGTTGATTTGAGTTAGACTTGCCATCTTCAAGGGAAGGAAGATATCATGGCTTGGACAAATGAGTCAGATGCTCATGTACACATTCAGGTGGTCTATACCTCCCTCTGGGTGAACCTTGAGAAGTCAAGCCCAAGTCTGATGAGATGAAGTCTAGATTGAGTCACAGTCCCATCAGTTGAAGGTGAGAACTCAGACTAATACAAACTTGCTCACCCTGTGACTAGAACTTTGCACTTGGTCAAAATTATGGAGCACAAATTGTGTACTAAATATTTTCACCTGTTACCTTATTTATTAAATGAAATTACTCAACCACCCTATATTATCCCCATTTCATAGACCAAAACACTGAGGCTCGGAGAAGTGAAGAAGTGGCCAAATTGAAGTGTAACTTTCTTCCATGATGCTGATGAGCTAAGGCAGAAGCTGTCCTTGGTTCTGTGACCCTCAGATAAGGACAGTGAGGCCACTCATGTTCCCCAACCCCACCAGAGATACCCCCTTACCTTCTCCATTTGACTCCAGTAGTCCAGCACATCCCTTGCAAAGTTAAATTCTTCAGGTCTATCATAGTCATTCAACTTTGGGGCTTCTGATAAACACTGGCTGCGCAGGTGCTGAGGGGCAGGGTGAAACCAATGGAAGGATTTTTGGATACCCCAGAGAGCCCGGAACCTCATCAGCCACTGCATGGTGGGCAGTCCTCAGGAAGCAGGAACAGAATTCTCAGTCACCACCTGCCTTGGGAAGAGATGGCTGACAGGTTGGTGGCACACTAGGTATTTCCTCCATAAAATGGTTAATTTTCAGAATTTTAGCTTTGTTTCACCTTCTCAGAATCTGGAGGGCTCAATTTATGGACTTAGGTGGTAAAGTGTAACCAAGAGCATCCCTGGTGAAGTGGAACCTCATTCCTATCTCTCTAACTGGGAAACCATGAGGCAGAAGATGCTGGGGAGGGGCTAGTTATTACTTATGCATTCCTAGGAGTCTTCCTTTCCTGTACTCCCTAGGAGTTAAGTCCAGATGGAAGCCATGAGATCATCCCCCCTTGTGGAAGAAATTCATCATTCTGAATGCCCTTTACTCCAACTTCCCCTTTCGTTGGAAACATCTCTTCCCCTAATCTAATCATGAGGTTTCCATGGAAACTGTCATCTTATTAAATGATCCACCTCTGGACAAAGTTAGTTGGTCCAGAGTTGAGCATTCATCCCCCAGGATTTTGACCCCAAGCAGCCATTACAAATCCATTAGAATTGACACATGAAATGAAACCTCTTTGCCACCACAAATACTGGCAAATGCCCCCACTATAGGAGCAGAACCCTTATATATTAATGTCCTTCTCAAAGTTCACAATAAGTTCCTTCCATCTCATGACCAATAAGATGATTGTGTTTGATGATAGATCCATAGAAGAGACTTATAAAACTTGACTCAGTTTACTTTTCAGCAATTTAGACCCATGAAAAACTAACCATAATTAAATTTTGGATGTTAACCAGAACTCTGCTACACATTTTTAATATGTAAGTCTCTGCTAAATACACCCTGGGGTGACTTTCTACTGGTAGAAATGAGGGAGATATGAAAAGTTCAGCCCTTAAAAATTAGTTGTCAGCACTGATCCTTTTCCCATAGAAACCAAAGTATGTCCCTTCTTTAGTACCTGCCATTCAACAGGGCCATCTTTTATTTAATCAGAGCATTTTGGGGCTAGAAAGACCCTAAGATACCAGCTTGCCCAGATCTGGCCCTCAGACATGTTCTATTTGGCCCTCAGGTTTGGGAGAAAAAAATTGAATTGTTAACATTTCAAGTGTGAGAGATTTACTTTTAAAATTCTGAATTGAAAGTTTCTCATGAAAACCTGGAGGACCTGGCAACACTGGGCCTTTATTTCAAAAGGCATGAACAGGCTAGAATTGAGAAATGATACTTCATTTACATGGGCTGTTCTCCAATTTGACACAGTTTCCAGCACTCTGCCTATTTCTCTGCTTAGTGTGCCCGCACAGTCCCTGTGGGCTTTTGAGCTTGAACTTCATGATCTAAGCCAACAGCCCTGGAGTGGCAGGGATTTCCCCAGGGTTGCAAGGAAAGTTCCATAGCAGAAATGGTTCTAGAAGACAGACCTGTTGGGTTATTTTTTTTTCCATCACACATCTCCTTCCATACACACAGCTAATTTAGAGTGAGATTAGCAGACTTTTGCTATTTTCATACACAGATGCGTTAATGGCCTAAGGATCTTCCTTAAAATACCAACTCACTATTTTCCCCAAGAAGAATGCAAAGAACTCCTTAATTACTGACTAAAGACCAAAATGAAAGGAGACATGATTGGGGGAATTCATTAAACCCTCTTGATCAAATAAAGAGACAATTATTTTAGCATTCTCTTTTCAATATGTGCTTGTAATTCCAAATTAATTGATACCACATGAGCGGATCAAGTGCAGTGCCCAGATGAGGAGGACCTGGAACATTCAGAGCATGGCTTCAGGTTGATAGACAGCACAGGCTCAAATTCCAACTCCTTCACCAAAACCTGCTTCCTGGAGATGTGGGAATGAATGACATCCTGTGTAAAGCATTTAGCCCAGAGCCAGCACAGACAAATGAAACATGCAAAAGACCAAGATAACTGAGCTATCATTAGTGAACACATTCTCTGGGGAAACTCTCATTGAATAATTAAGCCTCACCAAAAGGAATGGCTGCCAGACCTTTGATGTTAGAGTCTGAAGAGAACAAACAGGAATAAGGTCTTGAATGTGGATACTGCAGGCTCCAGCTTCTTCACTGATACCTGATCTCACAGTGTAAAAAGAGAACTAAATGCAGACATCTGTCTCTCTCTCTCTACCTCTATCTCTACCTCTACCTCTACCTCTACCTCTACCTCTACCTCTACCTCTACTTCTACCTCTACCTCTAACTCTACCTTTACCTCTATGTCTATCATCTGTATCTATAGCTCGATCATCTCTATCTCTATCTCTATCATCTCTATCACCTCTATTTCTATTTATCTACCTGTATTAGTCAAAGTGGAGCTGCTGCAAAGTATCAGAAATCTGTTGACTTTTATAAAAGGTACTTATTCAGGGTAGAGGCTTACAGTCACAATGTCCTAAAGAGTCCAACTCTATGTACCATATCAGGTACTTTCTCATCAAATGCCTGTTGCCCTGTGTTGAAGCAAGATGGCCTGCAACATCTGTGAGGGTTCAGTCTTCCTCTTCCTTCCTAAGGCTCCATTGGTCCAGCTTCTTCTAACCTCAGACACAGGGTGGCATAGGGCTCTTTTCTCTTCCTGGGGCTCATTTCTTTCCTGGCTCAGCTGCTGCAGTCTGTTTACAAGGTCAGCTGTAAATTATCAGGTGAATCGTTCCTCTCTCTTCTCAGGGCACTTGCCAGGTCTATGGAGCTTGCTCTCTTCCTCTGTGTATCTTCTCTGTGCATCTACTTCTATTTTCCTGATTGAGCATCTATTTATATAGACCACCAAGGAAGTGGGGACTCAACCCTGCATGACCTAATGATGTGGTTGAATCAAAGGCCTAATCTTGATTTAATAAAGAAAAAGTGGAACCTCTGAATTTAATGCAATCAGTGTGGTATCATGCCCAGAGGAACAGACCAGTTTACAAACATAATCAATATCTCTTTTTAGCATTTATTAATATTATCAATCTGCCATGCTACCTATACATCTATCTAATTATATTTACCACATCTATATCTATATTTACATCTATTTTTATCCCTCTATCTATATAACTATGTATCTAAAATCACACTTGTATATATATATATATATCTATAATTATACCTATACTAATTTCTTTATCGTCTAACTATATCTATATCAACATCTATATAGAGATAAAGATATATATGAATATCTTTATATTATCTATCCATGTCTCTCTACTCCTTACAGTCTCAACACATAATAGATACTCAACAAAATGTTAGTTTCTTCCCTTCTTTGTCTTTATTCAGGAAACTAGGAGATGAAAATTTGGAGGAGAAAAGCTGGTCTGTCCACAAAATATCTGAATTATAGAAAAATATGTTTTTTAATTCATTAAGCACATACATTGTGTATGTATTATGTGCCTGCTGTGGTTTTAGGTACTGAGAATGAGGAGATTAATTAGAGTGAAAGAGTCTTCACCTTTTAAAGCTTACAGTCTAATGACACCTTATGAAGTATTTTTAAAGAACAATTTTTTAAAGTGCTCTAAAAGGTGTTTTGAAAGCAACTGATGTCATGGCTTTGAGGGGAGGCTTGGCTCATGACGACATGCCCAGGTAAATATCTGTAGAATAAATGTTGAGAAATTCCTGCAATAGCCCTTTGTTTTCAAGCCTCTGGATGGGAAAAGCCATTTATTTTATGGAGACAATGTACTTAGTGCATTGTGAGGGGCGTCCAGGTCCCAGAGACTTTTGACTCCACCACCGACCTGCTAGGTAACTTTGAACAACTTTCATGTCTCTGAACTTGAGCCTACCCCTGATTTCTGAGAGGATTAGTGAGACAATTCACACCAACCACTTTGCTGTCACTGTGTCTGGTACACAGTAAGGGCTTAATTAATGTCTAAGGTGTCTTCTAACTCTCAGCAAATTCTGAAGCCAAACCCCTCCAGAGAGATACATATTTTTTAAATTATAAATGAAAAGCATTCACTTTATAGAATGTGAACCAACTCCTGCATCATGTCATTTTCTTCCAACCTTTCACTTTTTGCTTTCTTCTACTCCCCTCTGCATCCACCTTCCATGGTCCACTGCATTTGGAAATGTCCAACATTAAAATTCTTACCTTCTATGGGCCAGCCACCATGCAAGCATATCACCTGTATGTTTTCATTTATTCCTGTCACCAAAGGCCTCCATTCTCATCTTGCAGTTGAGATGAAGTATCAGAGAAAGTAACTTGCCCAAGATCAGCCAGTTTATGGCATTTCCAGAACTTGAAATCAGGCTTTCTGGTTCTAAGTTCAGGACTTTATATACACTTTCCTGCACTGTGGCACTCACATGTGTGCATGCATGCACACACTTACACACATCCACACCAAAGAATCTGCATTCACTTCCATCATACCTGGGATATGTACAGAAAAAGGAGCTTTGTATCCTTTGTTCTCTCTGACAAGTTCCTCCCCAGGACTGTGCACACAGCAAAACTCGGCTCCTAGGCACAGGTGGGGAGACTCAGAGGGGAGAAATTTGCAGGGATTAGGTGGTTCAGGAGGGGGAGGAGATACTCAGAAGTCACAGGACAGGAAGCAAAGAGAGACAGAAAAACAAGACCAAATCATTTCACAATCTTAGAAGCCAAAGGAACACACTGGCTTACTAAACTAACAACTGTCTGGTTAAATATCAAACCCTATTATGTAAAAATCTATCCATCCAACTGGAACTTGTAAAAACCCTAAATCCTGCTATCCTGCTAGCTGTGGAGCCAGGAATTCCAATCCATAACTGCCTGGAAACATTGCAAGAAGTATATTACAGCCAGCTGGACCTCCAAGACCAGCCACTACCAAATCCCAACATGGAGTTCTTCACAGATGGGAGTAGCTTTATTCAGGGGCAGTGACAGGTGAGCAGGATACACTACAGTAACCTCTGAAACCACAGTAGAGGCCCAGCACCTCCCAGATAACACATCAGCACAAAAAGCCAAACTCATTTCCCTCACCCAAGCCCTACAACTTGTGATTGGGGCCAAGGTTAACATCTCCACAGACTTCAAATATGCCTTCCTTACCTTGCACGTGTATGGAGCCCTATACAAACAAAAAGGACTCATTAACTCAAGAGGAAAGAGCATTAAATATGGTACACAGATTCTGGAACTACTAGAAGCAGTTTGGGAGCCTATCAAAGTGGCAGTGATGCACTGCAAAGGACACCAGACAAGTCACAGCCCTGTCACTCAAGGAAATTGGAGGGCAGAGGCTGAAGCAAAAAGAGCAGCATGAAAAGGATCGCTACCTGAAAACCTGGCCCCTGCCCTCATTCCTCCACCTCTTAATTATCAGAAACTCCAGTATGAAGTGCCTGCTCTTCTCCCGCAAACTCTGAATCACCAGGAACCACAATATACTCAAGCCGAGAGAAAGTGAGTATATACTCTCTCAAAGCAGGACAAAAGGAGCAAACGGGTGGTGGACATTGCCTGATCACAGAATGGTCATGCCACAAATATTAGCCACAACCATAGTTCAAGACTACCACAAAAACACACACTTGGTAAAAACCCATCTTAAAGAAATGTTAGAAAGATTCTTCTACATACCAAGTCTAGCTGCTATCACCCATGCCGTATGCCAGCAGTACATGACATGTGCAAAAAATAACCCTTACCAGCAACCCATGGGAGCCCCAGAAGTCCAAAGAATTGGCAATATGCCTCTCAAAGATCTAGTAGTTGATTTTACTGAAATGCTATGATCTGGAAGCTATAAATATCTCCTAGTCCTCATTTGCACCTTTTTCTGGCTGAGTGGAAGCCTTCCCCACTCGAACAGAAAAAGCTGAAGAAGTGACCAAAGTTGTCCTCAGTGAAATCATTCCTCAATATGGGCTACCCCTCTCAATTGGCTCTGACAACGGACCTGCCTTCATCTCCAAAATCACTCAAAAGATTGCTAAATCACTGCACATCCAATGGAAACTGCACACCGCTTACCATCCTCAAAGCTCAGCAAAAGTAGAGCAAATGAACCATACAATAAAGACTTATATTACCAAGATTTGCCAAGAAACTGGGCTAACATGGGTGCAAGTACTCCCAAGTGCTCTCTTCCAAACTCAGACCAGCCCAAGCTGAAAGCTAAGCCTAAACCTTTATGAAATCCTCTTTGGGAGCTTCCCCCACCTTAATCTGAAATATAGAAGGAGGTCTCAGAGAAAGAAAACATATCAATAGCTCAGCAAATGAGCAGCTTAGGAAAAACCCTACAAAACCTGTATCACTGGGTCCAAGAAAGGGCCCCCATTAGCTAATGCAACTCCATACACCCATATGAGCCAGAAGATGCAGTCTGGATCAAAGACTGGAAATCAGCTCCACTAACCCCTCAATGGCAAGGACCCTATCTTGTCATTTTATCCACTTTCAGTGCAGTTAAAGTAGCTGAAATCATCCCATGGGTACACCATAGCTGGGTCAAAGGAGCTTCCCCAGAGTCTTGAACCTATATTCCAGATACCCACAACTCAACCAAACTCATCTTGCAAAAGAACAAAACACCAAACCCTGTTCCAGTTGCACCCCAGAAACTGACTGGTCCATGCATGGCTGAAGGTTGAGGACAGAACACCGAGCTCTGTTCCAGTCACACCCTGGAAGCCCACTGGTCTATGCATAGCTGAAGAATAGGAATCTGGTTTAATTCCAGTTAAAATACCCCTTTGGTTATTTTCCCTACTCCTAGCCCTGACCCTCCCCTCATCCCAAGTAAGTACCAGAGTGTAAGTCATGTATCCAAGAAGTGCAAATGGGGGCCCATGTCAATACCTCATTAATATATCATAGCCATTACACCTGCAAGTCCATATAACCACCTGCCAATTTCAGGGAATCTGCTATAGTGTCTGTAACATATCCCGCCAAATAGCCTGCTATGACCCCAAGACCTCAACAGTCTCCCATAAATGGAAATAAGAGTGTTTAATCAAAATGGGAAAGTAGTTAACTCCACCCCAGTCACTACCTGAAACCGAGTGTCCCTTCTATTTGACGCATGCCAAGTTATAGACTCTGGGATACCATGAAACACCAAATGTGGAGGGCTTAGCTGGGAGCAGAAATATACTGATAACAATAAGTACACGTGCACTCCAGAAATAAAAAGTACAACCCAAGGAAGAGGCTTCTGGTGCAAATACATAGGTGTATACTACTGCCCCTACTGGTCCTGTTTCACTGGGGCCACCTGGAACACACACACAACAAAACAAACAGCCGTCCTCACCAAAGGAATGGCCATGGTTAACTGTCCATGTGGCCAACATAACCCCTTAAACCTCATCATCCATAACCCTGAATCCTGGCAGACTCAGGGAGTTCAAATGGGCCTCCACATTGATGGTAGGGGAATAGACCCAGGAGCCTACATGTGGGTTGGGTATCAGGAACACCCACTCACAAGTAAAGCCCACTCTGTGTTCCATTCCTTCTATGGAGAAATGGAAAGGCCCTTTTCCATTCTACAAGCAGTAAAGAACCTCTTTATAAACCTAGCTGAAGTTGTAGGGGTAGCCGTGAATGTCTCCTCATGCTATGTTGTGGAGGTACTAATACGGGAGATCAATGGCCCTGGGAAACTAGAGAATAAAATTACAGCCAACCATGTAACAAAACTGGCGTCCTGGCTATCCCCTGAGATAGTATGTGGCCCTTGAAACTTATGTCATAGGAAAATATTGTGCTTCAAGGGCCTGCCTAAACTCCTGTATATCTGTTGGAAACCTAACATGTACAGGGAGAAAATTCCAAAATTACACCACCAATACAATGGTGCCTTGGGGAACATGGAATGAATCTGACCTCATTCTTATAAATTTTACTTCCCCAACTTAATCACAGTATGGACCTCTACCACAAAGGGTGCTTTTACTGCCCCAAATGGTCTGTACTGGATTTATGGAAAAGTTGCATTCTGAGAACTTCCTTGAAACTGGTGTGGTACTTGTATGCTCGGCACAATAAAACCCCCCTTCTTCCTCGCTTGCTTAGCAGAAGTGAAAGAGCTAAACCAGCCAGCATATCAAAACATAAGAGGAAAAAGGGCTTTCATTACCTGGAGAGGTGAAGAATGGCCCCCTGAGCATATAATCCAGTACTATGGGCCAGCAAATTGGGCAGAGGATGGCATGCAGGGAATCGAATCCCTATCTATATGATAAATGAAATCATCTGCCTACAAGCCATGGTAGAAATAATAACTAATGAAACTGCCCAGGCTCTAAACTTACTAGTCAAACAGCAAACTAAATTCAGAAACACTATCTATCAAAACTGTCTCACCGTAGACTATCTCCTGGCAGCGAAAAGGGGAGTTTGTGGAAAATTCTCTCTAACTGCTGCCTTGAACTAGACAGCACTGGAAATGTTATTGATGAAATTACAAGCAAAATGGTAAAAATTGCTCATGTTCCAGTGCAAACCTGGAATGGTTGGAATTTAAGTAATCCTTTTGGAAGCTGGCAATCCATAGCAAACAATTTCAAGCTTCTAGTGGGAATAATTGCCTTCCTCAAAGGAAGATGCACCATATTTCCTTGCCTCCTCCCTTTCATCATAAACAGAATATGCACTCTAATAAATGGTATAGCAAAAACGCAGACAGCTACCTATCTCATGGCTCTATATACATACTAGTCAGTCCAGAGAAACTCTCACAATAGTGATGCCAAAGCTTAATAACCTTAAGCATGCATCAAAGGGGGGAAGCCTTTGCCTGTGCTTATAGCCTGTGCATAAATTCAAACTTATTCTATATCCAAATATGCCTAGTTCCCTGCAAAGTCAATTGAGAGAGGTATAAACTCTATAGGCTTTGGATAATCAGGGAGGATGAAAAGCAAAGTTGTTAATTAAAGCTTATCTGGAATGTGGGAGGTGGGTTCATGTTAAAAGATTACCTGGAATGTGGGAGGTTCATTTTAAAAGCTTACCTGAACTGTGGGGGATATGTGTTAATTCAAGCTCACCTGGAGGATATAACCTATCTGATACTCAGATAAAACACTTGAGCAAACTAACGAAAAGTTCTTTTGCACATAAGCACCATTTGACTCCCCATTCCTACATCCTCTGTATAAAAGAGACCCAATATTTTTGGCTTGGTTTTCATTAGGACAGGAGTCTGCTGAGTCCAGCCAGTCATAATAAATCTTCCTTCACAGAATTCTTGCATCATGGCCTTCAATATTGTGTATGACCAACTTCTCTCTGCTACAACAAAACCTCAAGTTAAACAACTTGCCTAAGTTCACAAAGCAAGCACTCAACAGAGCTAGGATTTGAACCCAAGAATGCTGACTTGAGTCCACACTCCCAAGCCTCCTTTGTAGCAGCCTTTCCTCCTCTTTCCCTCTCTTCATTCTCCATCTTTGCTCTACCAGAATAACAAGAGCATCTATCCTCAGAAATAAAAGAAGTAGAAGATGAGAACATAAAGAAGCTCATAGAAATGCTAAGAGGGGAGTCCAGAAAGGTGCTTGGAGGACTACACCCTCAGCCCCACTGACATTTCAATGAGCCAAGAAGACTATGGGATTTTAAAATGTCACCATTCCCCCTGAGGCTGGAATCCCCATAACCCCTAGTGTTACTTGCAGTTTTAGCAGTAAAATTTATATTCAGGGAGCAGAGAAGTTTAGAATAATATATTCTGTTTATGGAAGGCCAAGGGTTGCAGGTCAGGGCTTGGGGAGTGAAAAACTCAGTAGAAAAGCCAAGCAAACAGGACATAGGACCCAGGCTACATTAGAAGGGAGGAAGAGAGGTTATGTGATACAGCTTCAAGGGAGAGGTAGGGGAAACAGGAGTTCTGCCCAGCCAAGTTAGGAATCAGCCAAGTGATCTAGCTGAGATTTTAACCAGACCCAACATCATGTCATAGCTTTACCTAGTTCCGGTCCTTACTGTTTTCCTTTCAATTCATCACTTCTTCATCTGCTACCTGTCCCTCTCTAGTACTCCTCATCCTAGCAACTCTCCTTTTGCTCATAGGATGGACTGAGTGCTCACATCTTTGTCTCTACCCCTCTGAACAAATGCCCAGCAGCTCTCACCACAGCCAGCAGCCTGGAAGATGGCACCCCATTTCTGAGAAGCCTGCTTTGTTTCCTGTAACCTGGCCACTCTCATTTCTTCATGCTCCCTCCACTTGAGCCACTTTGAGCCTCTTTCAGTGCTTGGAATATGCCAAGTTTTTCCCTTTCATTTCCCTTCAGGGACTCCCACTGCCTGTCCACCACTGCCACCCGCCTCTGGACAATCCCACTGAGCCTTTAGCTCTCAGAACAGATGTTAGGCTTGCATGCATTCTGTCCCCTCTGCAGGAAATGTTCTCTTCCTTCCCTGTCTCCCTCTCCACTTGACCTTTCATTTTTCAGACCTCTACTCATGTCTAAATGTTATCTCCTGGGGCACTTTGGCATCAGGTAGAATGGGTTTTATCTTCCACCACTCTAATATTCTCTTACAGTATTGTCACTGTACTTAACAGCACTTAAACACTATGGTAATAATTATAATTATTTCTTCTATTTTGCATATAAACTTTTAAAGCTATAAATTTCCCTGAATGACTTTAGCTCCATCACACAATTTTTTAATCCAAATAATTTCTTGTATTTATGCTAACTTCATCATGTCCTTGACTGGTTTGTTTTTGTTTTTGTTTTTTGAGAAAAAAGGTTTTTTTCCTTCATGTTATCCTCTATATTAACTTTGAAAATCTTTTATTGTCCCTTTGATTAAGGAAGAGAGCCAAGTATTGTTTCGTAGTGACCTCTGTTTCTATTTAATTGGCTGTTAAAACCTCCTGACAACTTAGACATTCTACCTTCCTAAAGCAAACCATAAAATATATTATTTTACTTAAAACTATCTCTTTGATTTTTTGAAAAATTTTTTAGTTTTTATTTCACAAGTCAATTTTATTGATACATAATAATAAAGCATAAATCCATCCAAAGTATACAATCAATGGTATTCAGTGTAATCAGTGTGATCACATATTTGTGTATTCATCACTTCAATCATTCTTAGAGCACTTTCATTATTCCAATAATAATAATAAACAAAAAACGAACAAAAGTCATCCCTTCTCAAACTTTCTACGCTTCCCCTGCCATACTAAACTGCTGTTCTTTTTCCTTCTCTCTAGTATATTTGCATTTATATTTTATAAAATGTCTTATATATGCAATATAATCCATATTTGTGTTTTACATGAGGTTTTACTATCTTATACAGTCCCATGTTACAGTTTTTAGCTTTCCTTCCAGTAATGTACACGAGTTTAGGCTTTTCTTCCAACCACTGTCATACCTATATAATAGCTCTGCTGGTTACAAATACCATGATGTGCTTTCACATTTCTATTCATTTCCAAAGATTTACAAGCAGCCGTTTTACCAACACTGCACAGATTAACATTCAGCTTTCTATTCTCTAGCCTCTTTCTATTTTCTGGTATATTCTAATTATTAACTCCATGAGTTTATACAATATATTTAGTTCATAATAGTGCAATTACACAGTATTTGTCCTTTTGTGTTTGGTTTGCTTCACTCAAAATAATGTCCTCCAGTTTCATCCATGTTGTCATATGCTTCATGACTTCATTTCTTCTTATTGCTGCATAATATTCCATCATGTGTATACACTACAATTTGTTTATCCGTTTATCAGCTGGTGGACACCTGGGTTTTCTCCAACTTTGGGCAATCATGAATAATGCGCTGTGAACATCGGTGTGCAGATGTCTCCCAGAAATTTTGATATATTGTATTTTCATTATCATTCAACTCAAAATATTTTCTAATTTCCCTTGTGATTTCTTTTTTAACACATGGATTATTTAGAACTGTTGTTTAATTTCCAAATATTTTCATTTTTCTAGATATCTTATTGTTATTGATTTCTACATACTCTGTATGATTTCAACTCTTACAAATTTATTGAAACTTGATTTATGACCCAATATATCATCTATCTTTTGAGCATGCAATGAGCCCTTGAAAATAATGTATGTTCTGCAGTTCTTGGGTGTAGTATTTTATACATTTCAATTAGATCAAGATAATTAATATTGTTTCTCAGTTCTTTCTTTTGTCTTTACCTGAACCATTATAGGCTGCCCAAGAGTTAATTTTATAGCTTCCAGTGTTAGCATTGCTGCAGCTGCTATAGCTTGCAGGCATGAGGGCCATCCCTGGGCTACAGTGTCCAGTTGTTTGGATAGATAAGCTACAGGTCTTTCCCAGGAACCCAGGTATTGAGTGAGTACTCCTACTGCGATGCTTTGGTGATTATGAATGTATAGGTAGAATGGTTTACTGAGATCTGGAAGCCCGAGACTTGGTGCTTCCATCAGAGCCTGCTTGAGAGCAGTGAAAGCATCTTACTGTGGGCTTTCCCAGAGCAGAGGATCATGATCTCCCCCATTTGTGGCTTCATATGAAGGGTGCATGAGGACCCCAAAATTGGGGATCCAAATGTGGCTCTGAGTAATTCTCGCAACTTTTGGTTGGTGTTGGGCTCAAGGAGTCTACAGTTTGCTTTCTTCATTTCAAGTCCCAATTCATGGAGCCCCTGTGTTATTTTATAACCTAGATATTTGACCTGAGGTAGGCAGATTTGGGGTTTTTTTTTGGACACCCGTAGCCCTTTTGTTGCAGATGTTTTAAGAGGGCATGGGTTCCATAAGTGCAGTCTTGGTAGGTGAGACTTCCAAGGATGAGGTCATCTACATATTAGAGGAGAAAACAGTTATGGCTTTCTGGTTTACAGGATTTGAGATCACTGGCCAAGGCTTCTCCAAAAATAGTGGGTCCATTTTTAAATCCCAGAGGGAGCCATGTCCAGGTTAGCTGTTGCTTTTTGCTAGAGCTTAGATTGTCCCACATAAAGGCAAAAATCTGTTGGCTCTGGGTGCTACCCAAATGCAGAAGAAGGCATCTCTAAGATCCAGGCATAGATTGCCGATGAGGGTATTAAGCTGAGAAGAGTATATGGATTAGAAACCACAGAATGGAGTTATTACTGCCAAATTAACTGCTCATAAGTCCTGGACTGGATTGGAACCCCCATCAGCCTTTTTAACTGGGAAGAGTTGGTTATTCCATGGAGACTGGCCCAGTTTTAGTATGCCTTCATTCAGCAATCTCTGAATACGTAGCCAGACATTTTCTTGCACTTCACATGAAACTGGATATTGCTTTATGCTCACTGGGCTGGCTGTGGACTTCATTTCAATAATAATTGGAGGAATGTCATGTCCATCCCTGTTGGGTTGTCCTCTGCCCATACTTTGGGCACATTTTCAAAGGGGAGCTGTGCAGCCATATATTGGCTGGCTTTGCTGAGGCAGAACAGTCTCCATTCCTTCTGCAGAGGGAGGGTTAGAGATATTTTTGGAGGGTTTGGTGGTCCCAGTGTTAATGTGGATTGTTCCATGACTTTAAAGATAATTTGAGCCTGTAGTTTAAACAGCAGGTCTTGACCCAGGAGGAGAACTGGGAACTCTGGGAGGTACAGGAATTCATGAGTAACTTCCTTACCCCCAATGTTACCAGTTCTGGCTTGGAGGAAGGGCTGCTGGGTACTTTTACCAGTGGCCCCTATGATAGTGGCTTGTCTTTTTTTTTTTTTTTAAGATTTATTTATTTAATTAATCCCCCCCCCCCCCCCCCGGTTGTCTGTTCTCTGTGTCTATTTGCTGTGTCTTGTTTCTTTGTCCGCTTCTGTTGTCAGTCAGCGGCACGGGAAGTGTGGGCGGTGCCATTCCTGGGCAGATTGCACTTTCTTTCACGCTGGGCGGCTCTCCTTATGGGGCGCACTCCTTGCACGTGGGGCTCCCCTATGTGGGGGACACCCCTCATGGCAGGGCACTCCTTGCGCGCATCAGCACTGTGCATGGGCCAGCTCCACATGGGTCAAGGAGGCCCAGGGTTTGAACCGCGGACCTCCCATGTGGTAGATGGACACTAACCACTGGGCCAAGTCCGCTTCTCTTTTTGATAATGGCCTGACTGGTTTGGTCATTACAGAGTGTTGAGCCCCAGGGTTGGCCATCAAATGTATGGTATGGCCCCCAATTTGGACTCTGACCATAGGCTCCATGGAGCCAAGAGAATAGGAGCCCTGTCTGTCCTAATCTGATCTCTGATAATTCTATCAGAGTCTTCTATTTCCACAAGTCCAATGAGCTGATTTGCAGGTCTTTCTTCTGAATTTTTGCAAGCCCAGGATTTGGTTTGCGATGCTCTGCTAGCTTTCCTGGTTAATGTTTCAGCCACTTTTTTTTTTTGCAGTGATGGGGGTCAAGTGGCCTGCTGGGGCACTCCTGCTTCCAATGCCCCTCCTCCTTGCAGTATGTGCACTGATTTCGCCCTAGGGGTGGGCCCCTCCCTGACTTTGGGGCAAGGTTTTCCCAGTTTACTTTCCTTAACACAGGATTGCTTTTTCTGACTATTGCTACGGCGAGAATGTCTGATTTTTTTTCATCTTCTGATTTTCTTCCCTTCTGGTTTCTACATCGTGGTTGATGTAAACCTTGGTGGCTATTTCCATGAGCTGAGAAATATTCATACCAGTGAATCCATCTAACTTTTGTAGCTTTCTTCTGATGTCCTTGTCATTGGGCAATGAATGCTGCATTGACCATCGTTTGGTTTTTGGGAGTGTCTTGGCTAAAGGGTGTGTATACATGAAACACCTCACATAGTCTCTCATAGAATTGAGCTGGAGAAGAGACGTGATGTGGGGGCATTTTCAGGACTTGGAGCTGTCCTGGGTGGTACTGCAGGGACAGTAACTGAACATTGTATGTCCTCCAATGGCCCACTGGGTGGACTGGGGGAGAGTGTAAACTGTAATGTGGACTATTGACCATGTGGTGCAGCAGTGCTCAGAGACGTATTCACCAAGTGCAATGAATGTCCCATGTTGATGGAGGAGGTTTTGGTTATGGGAGGAGTGGGATGAGGGGGGTGGGGGTATAAAGGGACCTCATGTTTTTTAATGTAACATTAAAAATAAATTAATTAATTAAAAGAGAAGTAATAATTAAAAAATAAATGTTTATCTTCACTAATAAACATGGAAATGCAAATCACACACACAAAAAAAGAGTTTGTAGGATTTGGGTGTTTTTTGTGTCCTCGTCTGGGAACTGTGTATGGGCATATTGGCTGCTGTCCAAAGTTCCCTCAGGTGGGTGCTCTTCAAATCAGGTGTGACTTGCATTCTTTCTTTGAAGTTAAGTAAGGTCATGATAAGTTGTTTACAATCGGCCCAGGCGGGTTTGTGGGTCTATAGGATGGATTGGAAGAGGTCTGTCCTGGCCTGAGGATTCTCCAAGTATGGTGGGGTGTGGCTTTTCCAGTTAAAGAGGTCCATTATAGTAAAGGGCTGGTACATGAACATTCAGTTTTCCCTTGAATCTGGCCATCTGCATCATAATAAATTGGAGCTCAGGCTTCACAGAGAGGTAACTGTAGGGCTGCCCTTCTCCCTGCTCCCCCTGCCCCCCCGGGCTCCCCATGATCTGAGTTGTCATTTTTCAGGGACTCCTTCCTGACTGAAGGTCAGCACTACACTGCCAGGGGAAAAATGGCTTCAGGGTCAGCTGGGTTGCATTTCTCAGTGCAGATGGCGGCAAAGACAGCTGCTGGGATGATGTGGATGCACTTCTGGGTACAGATGGTGATGGAGACAGGGGCTGGGATGATGTGGACACACTTCTAGGTATGGATGGTGATGGAGACAGCTGCTAGGATGGTGCACATACACTTCCCAAGCCTTGAATAGAATTTTTGTGTCCCTTTTATACAGAAGATGTATGAGCAGGGAGTCAAATGGTGCTTAGATGCAAAAGACTTTTTGTTAGTTTCTTCAAGTGTTTTATCTGAGTATCAGATAGGTTATATCCTCCTGGTGAGCTTGAATTAACACATATCCCCCACATTCCAGGTTAACTTTTAACATGAGCACCCTATATTTCAGGTAAGCTTTAATTAACACATTTAGTTTGCATCCACCCTGATTATCCAAAGCCTATAGAGTTTATTACTCTCTCAATTGGCTTCCCAGGGAACTAGGCATACTTGGATATACAATAAGTTTGAATTTATGCACAGGCCATATTAGTTTCTCAAATATATAAAGTGAAACATGAAAAATATGTCCTTCTGTAAGATCATGGTGCTGATTAAATCCAATATTACATATAGGATATTCGTTGCAGAATCTAGTCAATAGTAAGTACTCCGAAGGATATTATTGCTAACTTTTATTGAGCAGTCATGATGTGCTGGCTCTCTGTTAAGCACTGAGCACAAAATAGGTCTTTTAATTTTCATACCTCCAAGATACATACTATGATTGTTTCTTTTCTCATACATGAGAAACTGAGGTTCAGAATAATAAATTAACTTTCCTAAAGAAACATCCAAAGATGTAGCAGAGACAGGTCTTGAACCCATTCTGCCAAATGTGCCAAAGCTTACATTTATGTCACTATCAGAGAGGGAGATGATTCACAAACTTTTTGCCTCCATTGGGTAGGATTTATGAATTCCAGGCTGAGACCTCTCATCTCCACTTCCTCCCAGCTTTACTTGCAAATTTTGCCCAAAAGTATTCTGGACCAGCTTGCTGAGAATTTGCAAGAATGGGCCCTTCTTTGAAGGGTCAGTCATCACAAGTTCTCCAACCCACATTTCCAAAGACCAGCTACCTGGAAGCATGTCCCAAAGCAGAAGGTTGGGGGAGGTAGCTCAATTCTCCAGATTCTGCCTTAGATGAGTTCACATTCACAATTCACATTAGGGTGACCATAGGAAAGAACTCTGCAAAGACCCCTCTGGTTCCAGGGGAAGACTCCAGAGGGCTGCAGCATCCTGACCCAGACTTGTTTCCCTCTTCACTCCTTCCCACTCTCTTCCAGACCTAGAAGAACCACATTTTTGGATTGTTTAGATAAACATCACAGATGTCCTACATCCTGGCTCATTCACAGCCAAGAAAGCCAATAAATTCCTCCAAGGTCAAGTGACTTGCTCAGGTGTCCTGACTTACACAAGGATCACAAATGACATCCAGTTTAAAGGACAGAGCATCTTGGCTGGAGCTCTTGGTATGGCTGACCAAGCTCAGCCAGTGAACAGCCAGGGATGGAAAAATGAGGACCAGCCACACCCTATTTTAGATGAGAGAACTTGGCAAAAAACCTTAACCCTCACCCATCCTTCACACTCCAGACAGCCTCCTTTGTATCTGCCTTTAAAGAGCACTTATCAGGGGCAGCGGACTTGGCCCAATGGTTAGAGCATCCATCTACCACATGGGAGGTCTGCAGTTCAAACCCCGGGCCTCCTTGACCCGTGTGGAGCTGGCCCATGAGCAGTGCTGATGCGCGCAAGGAGTGCCGTACCACGCAGAGGTGTCCCCCACGTAGGGGAGCCCCATGCACAAGGAGTGCGCCCCGTAAGGAGAGCTGCCCAGCACAAAAGACAGTGCAGCCTGCCCAGGAATGGTGCTGCACACACGGAGAGCTGACACAACAAAATGATGCAACAAAAAGAAACACATTCCCGTGCCACTGACAACAACAGAAGAGGACAAAGAAGAAGACGCAGCAAATAGACACAGAGAACAGACAGCCAGGGTGGGAGTGGGGAGGGAAGGGGAGAGAAATAAATAAATAAATAAATCTTACAAAATTATATAAATAAAGAGCACTTATCTGCCCCAATTCCTCTCTGAACAGAAACAAAAGAAGCAGCACTCCAATCTCTAACAATGTCTCAACAAGTTGAAAAATCCTACCTCATCCAGGCAAATTTCTTGGTTGAAAACCCTGCAAGCCCATTGGTTGGAAAGTACTTTCTGGAGCTTTCATGTCAGACCTGAGTTACCTAGAAACTTAGGCACCTGCTAAGCTAGTTCTTGCCTCAGGGCCATTGTACTCACTATGTGCCTGTCTGGATTGCTTCTTTCCTCTGCTCCTTGCATCTTGGCTGCTGCTATCTTCTAGTCTCATCTTAAACATCACCTCCTCAGTAAAGCCTGCCCTGACTACCCCATTCAAAGTAGGCTGTACTTATTATTTTCAATACAGCAACCTATCTATTCCCATCAGAGAATTGACCCTAATGTGTAATTTATAAAAATATTTTATTTCTTGACTTGTGAATTGTCTCCCTTTAAAAAATGTAAGCTCTGTAGGATAAGGACTGTTTTTCTCACCATGATGTCTGGATTCTGGTTGATAGTAGATACTCAAAACATATTTGGTCAGTGTATCATTGGAGAATCTAGTAGGGTCAACCATGCAGAGTTATGAAGATTAAATAGGATATTGAATTTAAACACCTATGCATAGTCCTTCATATAGTGGGCATTCAATGAATATTTGTCATGTAAAACTTGGGTGAACAAGCCCTTGTTTCTTCCTTTGGCAAACTGGAAGAGGCCAGATGGTCCAGTCTGCTAGAGCAATTAGTCTTGGACTATTGAGATTCTTAAGTAATTAGCCTTCACTGGACCTACCCAGGGATTCCTGTGGGTGACATCTTTTGGGGATTCCACAACAGCTGAACGACATCCTGTTGTCCCATTTCCTCTCTACCACCATGCAGCAGAGCTGGCACCTGCAGCTCTGATGTCCTATGGTTCTGGGAAGTCATGATTGATGGTGTCAGACCAGATCTGGTTTGGAAGGATCACCTCTGAAAAACAAATTTATCAGATGATTTCCTTAGTTAAAGCCTTTCCATGCCCATGGAGGAGACTGAACTCTGTAAGTCAGCCTATGCTGCCCCTTCTGACCTCTTTTACATTTACTCCACCTCAAATCTAGACTGCTATTTTTTTATTAGAGAAGTTGTGGGCTTACAGAACAGTCATGTACAACATACAGTATTCCCATATATCGCCCTACCACCAACACCCTGCTTTGGTGTGGAACATTTGTTACAATAATGACAGCACTTTATTAAAAAATTGTATTATTTTGTAACATATTTACCTTTGTTACAATTGATGAAAAGTTATTATGATACTATTAGCTATCATCCATAGTTTACATTAGGTATATGTTTCCATATACCATCTGTGACAGTTAGGCTATTGTGTCAACTCGGCCAGGTGATTGTGCCCTGTTGTCTGGTCAGGCAAGCACTGGGCTAATTGTAATACAAGGACATTTATGGACTTTAGTCACCATTGACTTTAACGCAGTGGTAAATCATAGATAACTGATTACAATTACATCAATCAGGGAGATTGCCATAAGCACTGAGTGACACTTTATCCAATCAGTTGAGAATGCCTTAGAGGAAGCGATTCCAGCATTGAGTGAGAATTTCCCAGCTCACCTTTGGACAGCCAGTGTCTCCCAGAACTCATCAAGCACCTTCATTTGACTTTCATTGGAGCCTCTGGTTGCAGCCTGCCTGCGGAACCTGGACTTGTGCATCCCCATGGTCATGTGATTTTATAGGTCACATACTATAAACACATACTATCAACAGATATCTCTTGTTGATTCTGTTTCCCCAGAGAACCCTGACTAATACACCTTTCTATTATTAACACATTGTATTAGCACCATATACTTGTTATAATTCTCAAAAGAATGTTCTTATACCTGTACTATTAACTGTAGTCCATCATGTATAATTGGGTTCACTGTACTCTACTATCTTATATTTTATCTTTTCACGTTTATTTTAGTAACATGTATATTTCCCAAAGATCCCCCTTTTAACCACATTCACCTATATAATTAAGTGCTGTTAATTACACTCACAATATTGTGCTACAATCACCACCATCCATTTCCGAACTTTAACCATCAACCTAAATAGAAATTCTGTACAAATTAAGCATGACTGCCATTCTCTAAACCCAATCTATTCCATGATAATATATAATCAAGATTTAAACTCTATAAATTTACTTATTATAATTAGTTCATATCAGTGAGATCATACAATATTTGTCCTTTATGTCTGGCTTATTTCTCTGAGCATAATGTCCTCAAGAAGAGAATACAGGCAAGATGGTGGCTGCCTGAGCTTGCCTGGTAATGTCTCTGCAGGGGGCGGCTGGGCAGCGTTGAAGGCTCTTTGGGACCGCGCTGTTTCGGGGATTTTTGCTGGTTGGAAGGTGTCTGGACGTCAATTCGGTGGGAAGGTAACAGAGAGGATACGTCTATAATATATAAACGGAGGTCCCAGCTGGGCTCGGGAAGTTCCCTCCTTGGGTGGGCGGAGCCGCGATAGCGGGCGTCCCTGAAGCTCCGGAGCCGCGGCGGCCAGGGGTTTTTGGTTTTTTTTTCCTTTTTCTGAAGGCTTTGTGGTGCTGAGAAATTCGCCGATACTGGGCTGGCTGGTGAGGGATTGTTGGGACAAGACTCCTTTGCAGATCGATTCGGGGAGACAGACGGTGCTTTGTTGTGAAGCGGGGGACGTTTTGGTCGCCGGACAGGGGGGGTTGCGCTTCCGCCAGGAGCCCCATCCCCACAGGTCTGGCTGCCGATCTGCAACGGAATTGGATTTGGGGCAATAAGGGGACACAATTGGGAGACTGTTGTAGGGTGCAGTGAGGGAGGAGGACACGTCTGGAAGCTGATTGGGGAATATTTTGCGAAGTTTGGGATTTCAGATCTTAGAGTCTGTTTTCGGAGTTTCCAGCTGAAGCCCACCCCACCCGGCGGGGCTTGGGATCTGGGTCATTGAACTGGCCGTGGTGTAGAGGCGCCCTCAAGTGGCCGTTGCGTGGGAGCACAGGGAGGGAGCTGTCCAAAGGTTGAAACCCTGAGGAGTAGGTGAATTTCAGGGATCAGACATTCAATATAAAATTCGCGGATCTGGCTTCCCCCACGGGGCTGGCACCCAGCTACGGGGATCCCTGAGGGCTGTGTTGCACTGCGGGGCTCCTAAGCTTTCTGTGGACCAGATTTGAGGTTGCCAGGTCTGGGTCCCCTGGACTCTGGCGGTCCACACCCCAGACTCACACCTCTTGAGTCTTCAGTGTCTCAGACTTTCCACCCCTGAATCCATCACGCCCTGGGGTCTACCTGGGGTCCATGAGTGCCCTGGACCTTAACGTTTGCGTTTTATCTTTATTGGTTCATATTGTTTTGTTTTTATTTTCACTTTATCTTATTTTTCACTCTTTTTGATGCCCTGATTGCTAATATTGCATTATCCCCTAGTCTTTTCTCCTAGCATGTCCCCCAAAGTCCTTTTTTTTTTTTTTTAATACAGTTATTTGGGGGGTTTTTTTGGTTGTTGTTTTAGATAGTGTTGCAATTGTGACACGTGTATACCTGTATCTCTCTTCCCCCTATCTGTTCCCCACCGTTTGCCTATCCTCGTTTTCTTTCTTCCTTTCTTCTTGTCTTTCTTTTTTTCTTTATTATAATTAGTTTTTTTTTCTTTTCTTTCTCGGTTTTCTCTTTCCCTCTTGTCCCTCATTTTCCACTTATTTTATTTTAATTCAAGTACACAATAGGTGCTACAGGGAACACCTCGCATTTGCTGGGTTTTCCCATACTCCACTGCCTCATTTCTGTGTGAACTGATTTAGGATACCTACACTATCCCCCTTCCCCTACATCTTGATATCCACTATCATCTACTGTCTCTCCTATATTCCACCCCCTACCTCCCGTTCTTTGATCCACAAAGTGTCTAACTCTTAATTTCTAATACCTTTGTTCTGTTTTCTGTCTGTTATCCACTCTTGAAACTATTACCTTTCTTTTCTTTTTCCCTCTCTCATGAAAACAATAGCTTTGTAGTTCATACCATATTTCGCCCATATTCAGTCATCTACTTCATAAAAGGTACTCTACCTACAGCTATAACTCTATACAATCTACATAAATCTAACCTCCATCCTCCCAGATCTCATATTCTTGCTTTGCTAACATACATTACCAATACTACTTTACACTTTTCCCTTGCTTACACAATTGCCTTTCCCCAACACTAATACTTTCCTCTAAAGTGAACTTAACCAACAACAAGTAACTAGAATAAGAAGAAAAAAGTGAAAAAGAGAAGATATAACACCTATGCAAAAATAACAACTAATTAACCTCCAAAAGCAGACAAAGAAGCTAAGGAACTGATTAAATTCGCCAAAATAAAGAGATGACCAGAAAGCAACAAAAATCTACAAACCAAACCAATAACCAGGAAAACATGACTGAATCCAATCAACAAACCAATAATCATGAAGGGGAGCAAAACTTGGCACAAGCAATGAAAGAACTCAGAACATTTATCACCGACAAATTTGATGCAGTAATGAAAGAGGTTAACAACATGAAGACATCACTTGGAGGGGAAATTGCAGACATACGCAAAAACATAACAGATATGATGGGAATGAACACCACAGTTCAAGAAATCAAAAATACACTTGCAGCAAATATCAGCAGACTAGAAGAGACAGAGCAGAGAATTAGTGATGTGGAAGACAGTACATCAGAAATCAAACAGATAGTAGAAGGGGTCAATAAGAAGATAGAAAAAATCCAATTAGGATTTAGGGACCTGAATGACAATGCAAAACGCTCAAACATACGTATTATAGGCATTCCAGAAGGTGAAGAGAAGGGAAAGGGGTCAGAAGGAGTGTTGCAGGAAATAATGGCTGAAAACTTCCCAAACCTACTGAAAGAGACAGAGGTACATATCCAAGAAGCACAGCGCACTCCACAAGTCATAAACCCCAACAGGCCCACCCCAAGACATATACTTATCAAATTATCCAAGGCTCAAGACAAAGAGAAAATCCTAAAAGCAGCAAGAGAAAAGAAAACCATCACATACAAGGGAAGCTCAATTAGATTAAGTGCTGATTTCTCTTCTGAAACCATGGAGGCAAGAAGACAGTGGTATGATATAGTCAAGGTACTAAAGGAAAAAAACTTCCAACCAAGAATACTCTATCCAGCTAAACTAGCATTAAAACATGATGGAGAGTTCAAAATATTCACAGACAAACAGAAACTGAAAGAGTATACCAACAAGAAATCTCCCCTTCAAGAAATTCTAAAGGGAGTTCTGCAGGAAGAAAGGAAAAAACAGGAAAGGCAAAGTTGGAGGAGAGTATAAGACCAACAACAACAACAAAAAAAGACAAAAAAAATAAACAAACAAAATATGACAAACACAAATCCAATCAAAATATGGCCAACACAAATAATTCCTTGATAGTAATAACACTGAATGTCAATGGATTAAACTCACCTATCAAAAGATTCAGACTGGGACATTGGATAAGGAAATATGACCCATCCATATGCTGTCTACAAGAGACACATCTTAGACCCAGAGACGCATGGAGATTGAAAGTGAATGGCTGGAAAACAATCATACAAGCTAACAATAACCAAAAAAAGGCAGGAGTAGCTATATTAATATCAGACAAAATAGACTTTAAATGTGAAACAATTGTGAGAGACAAAGAAGGATACTACATTTTAGTGAAAGGGAAAATCTGTCAAGAAGATCGAACAATCATAAATATCTATGCCCCTAACAAGGGTGCCTCTAAATACGTCAGGCAAACGCTGGAAAAACTAAGTGAAAGAATAGATACATCTACAATTATAGTGGGGGATTTTAATACACCACTATCAACTCTGGACAGAACATCTCAAAAGAGAATCACCAAAGAAACAAAACATCTAAATAGTATATTAGAGGAGCTCGATCTAATAGACATATATAGATCGCTACACCCAAACACAGCAGGATATACATTTTTCTCAAGCGCACATGGATCATTCTCCAAGATAGATCATATGCTAGGCCACAAAGAAAGGCTGAACGAATTCAGAAAGATTGAAATCATACAAAACATTATCTCTGACCACAGTGGAGTCAAGCTGGAGATTTGCAAGGGACAGAAGCCCAGATTTCACACCACGATTTGGAAATTAAACAGCACACTCTTAGAAAAACAGTGGGTCAAAGAGGAAATCTCAAAAGAAATCAATGACTACCTTGAAACAAATGATAATGATAACACAACATACCAAAATTTATGGGATGCAGCAAAAGCAGTACTGAGAGGGAAGTTTATAGCCATAAATTCATATATCAAAAAAGAAGAAAGAGCAAAAATTGAAGAACTAACTGCACATTTGAAGGAATTAGAAAAACAACAACAAAGTAACCCAACAGGAAGAAGAAGGAAGGAAATAACAAAGATAAGAGCAGAACTAAATGAAATAGAAAATAAGAAAGCACTTGAACAGATAAACAAGACCAAGAGCTGGTTTTTTGAGAAGATCAACAAAATTGACAAACCTTCAGCAACACTAACAAAGAAAAAAAGAGAGAAGATGCAAATACACAAAATAAGAAATGAGAAAGGCGATATCACCACTGACCCCACAGAAATAAAGACTATCATAAGAGGATATTTTGAAAAACTATATTCCAACAAAAATGACAATCTAGAGGAAATGGACAAATTCCTAGAAACACATAAGCAGCCCATATTGACGAAAGAAGAAATTGATGATCTTAACAAACCAATCACAAGCAGAGAGATAGAATCAGTTATCAAAAATCTCCCAACTAAGAAGAGCCCAGGGTCAGATGGCTTCACAGGTGAATTCTACAAAACATTCCGGAAAGAACTGACACCAATCTTGCTGAAACTATTCCAAAACATCGAAACAGAAAGAACATTACCCAACTCCTTCTATGATGCCAACATTACCCTAGTACCAAAGCCAAACAAAGACATCACAAGAAAGGAAAATTACAGACCAATTTCTCTAATGAACCTAGACGCAAAAATACTTAACAAAATACTTGCTAATCTTATTCAACAACACATTAAACGTATTATACACCACGACCAAGTGGGATTCATCCCAGGTATGCAAGGATGGTTCAACATAAGAAAATCAATCAACGTAATACACCATATAAACAGATTGAAGGAACAAAATCACATGATTATATCTATAGATGCAGAAAAAGCATTTGACAAAATACAACACCCTTTCTTGATAAAAACACTCCAAAAGATTGGAATACAAGGGAATTTTTTGAACATGATAAAGAGTATATGAAAAACCTAAAGCCAATATTGTTTACAATGGAGAAATCCTAGACTCCTTCCCCCTAAACTCAGGAACAAGACAAGGATGCCCACTGTCTCCGCTCCTATTTAACATTGTCTTAGAAGTACTTGCGCGAGCACTGAGGCAAGAACCAGAAATAAAAGGCATTCAAATTGGAAAGGAAGAAGTCAAAATTTCATTATTTGCAGATGACATGATCCTATACATAGAAAACCCTGAGAGATCTACAATGAAGATTCTAGAACTCATAAATGAGTTTAGTAAAGTCGCAGGGTATAAGATCAATGCGCAAAAATCAGTAGCATTTCTGTACACCAATAATGAGCAAGATCAGGAGGAAATCAAGAAACAAATACCATTCATAATAGTAAATAAAAAAATCAAATACTTAGGAATAAATTTAACTAAAGAGGTAAAGAACTTATACAACGAGAACTGTACAAGATTGTTCAAGGAAATCAAAGAAGACCTAAATAAATGGAAGACTATTCCTTGTTCATGGATAGGAAGACTGAACATTATTAAGATGTCTATCCTACCAAAACTGATATACACATTCAATGCAATCCCAATAAAAATCAACGCAGCCTTCTTTAAGGAACTAGAAAAACTAACTATGAAATTTATTTGGAAAGGAAAGAGACCCCGAATAGCCAAAGACATACTGAAAAAGAAAAATGAAATTGGAGGAATCACACTACCTGACTTCAAAACATACTATAAAGCTACGGTGGTGAAAACAGCATGGTATTGGCATAAGGAGAGACACATAGACCAATGGAATCGAATTGAAAGCTCTGATATAGAACCTCACATATACAGCCACATAATATTCGGTAAAGCCACCAAACCCTCTCAATTGGGAGAGAGTGGCCTATTCAACAAATGGTGTCTGGAGAACTGGATAGCCATATGTAGAAGAATGAAAGAGGATTACCATCTCACACCTTATACAAAGATCAACTCAAGATGGATCAAAGACCTAAATATAAGAGCCAAGACCATAAAAACCTTAGAAAGCAGTGTAGGGAAACATCTACAGGACCTTGTAATAGGAAATGGATTTATGAATATCTCACCAAAAGCACGAGCAGCAAAAGAACTAATAGATAAATGGGATTTCCTCAAATTAAAGCCTTCTGCACCTCAAAGGAGTTTGTCAAGAAAGTAAAAAGGGAGCCCACACAGTGGGAGAAAATATTTGGCAATCATATATCTGATAAGAAACTTATAACTTGCATATATAAAGAACTCCTATATCTTGAAAATAAAAAGATAAACAACCCATTTAAAAAATGGGAAAAAGACTTAAACAGACACTTCTCCGAAGAAGAAATACAAATGGCAAGAAAGCACATGAAAAAATGTTCCAAATCTCTAGCTATCAGGGAAATGCAAATCAAAACTACAATGAGATACCATCTTACACCCATAAGATTGGAAGCTATGAAAAAAACAGAAGAATACAAGTGCTGGAGAGGATGTGAAGGAAGGGGAACACTCATCCACTGCTGGTGGGAATGCAGAAGGATCCAACCATTCTGGAGGACAGTATGGTGGTTTCTCAAAAAACTAGCCATAGATTTGCCATATGACCCAGCAATACCACTGCTGGGTATATACCCAGCAGAACTGAAAACAAGGACACAAACTGATATATGTACACCAATGTTCATAGCAGCATTGTTCACTATTGCCAAAAGTTGGAATTAACCCAAATGCCCGTCAACAGATGAGTGGATCAATAAAATGTGGTATATACACACAATGGAATACTACTCGGCTGTAAGAACAAACACACTACAAACACATGTGATAACATGGATGAATCTTGAGAACCTTATGTTGAGTGAAGCAACCCAGACATTGAAGGACAAATACTACATGACCTCAATGATATGAAATAAACAAGCTGCCCTAGATAGCAAGAGACTGTACGATAGGCTTACAGGAAATCGGAGGGTGGAGGAAGGATATGAGCCGATGTCTGCAGGGGTGGAATTTAAGACGAGATGGTGGTAAGTATGAACACAAAGAAGAGATAAAAGGGGGGCAAGGGGTTGCCTTTGGTTGGGGCTTTACGGGTTTGAGGGTGGCTGGGGAGGGACGGATGGGTAACGTTGCCCAAAAGTGGGGGGAGGGAGGGGTAGCATACGAACACAGGAGAGGGTCAGGAGGTGGTGGAGAGTAAAATGCCGAGAAAATCATATCAAAATATAATAAAGAGGGTTACCTGTTTAGAATGCTCGGAGGGGAGGGTCTGATGCAGGACGGGCTCCTGGGGAATGTCTAAATGCTCATTCTGCTAGAGTGGGTGACACCATGGGGTGGAATCCCAAGTAGTGAGAGTGGGGGTGGACCCACATCCTGGGGAGGACTAATGCCATCAAATAGAGGGAACTGTATCCCTCGAGAGAAAGGGTGGCTCCCAGGGCATTGGGGCAGTTGAGCAAGTTAGGCCCTGAACACTATTCCATCTATCTCTGGAAGTGGCTCCTCAGGAAACGGAGGTTGGCTGTCACTGTGGGCACCAAGGTGGAAGGGAAAATGGACGTTAAATGTGTGGAACCAAAGTAAATGGGGGGCAAGAGAGGAGTTTCTTGAGAGTACACAAGGATGGATATAAAACATGTAATATTACACCATAACATATAGGAGATGACAGACTGATAATGTAAATCATAATGTAAAACATAGGATAACTAAAAATGTAAAGAACTGTGTATCCTAAAGTACGCACCATAATGTAAGCACAGATGTCACCTTGTTAGAAAGCTAATGTCTCAGACTCTGTACATCACTTTAAGTAAATATGATATGAATAGGGCGTAAGAGTATCACTGTGGAAGGGAAAAGGTTTTCTGGTGGATGTGTGGGAGTGCTGTATATTATATATATGCATTGCTGTGGTCTAGGATTCCTGTGAAGAAATGCTGAATAATTAGGGGGGGAAAAAAAAAAAAAAAACGATAGGATGTGGAATTTTTTCAAATCAACATTCTTTATCTAAGTTCTTTATCTAACTTTATCCAAGTTCTTTATCTATCCTTTAAACCCATCGCTATATGCCATTCCCTAGTAAGGGACCATGACATTATATTGGGCTTCAAATTACGGGGAGTTCTGGATCACAGAGTGTTTCAACAATGGCAATGGAAGGATACTGGTATGGGATACCAATGACAGGTGATATATGGCTGACAGGGAGCTGTACAGAACATATGTCCAGGGTGCATGGTAATGATTGGATATACTCATAGTGGCAACAATTAAAAACCACAGCAGGGGGGGTACTGGGTTCCTGGCCAGTGTGCTCTGTCGTGGTCCCTAGGGGAGCAGCGACATTCTCCCAGGTACAGCGGCGGGGACCGGGAGGGAGTGAGGGTTCAACAGTGAGCCCTTGATGCTAATGACTATGCTTGTGAGCTGATAAACCTAAAATTAGAACAAGGCCTAGAGCAACATTGTGCCTGGGAATTTCCTCCTGTCAGCCTTCATGTTACTCAAATGTGGCCATTCTCGAAGCCAAACTCAGCATGTAAATGCAATGCCTTCCCTCCAGCGTGGGACATGACACCCGGGGATGAGCCTCCCTGGCAACGAGGGACCACTATCAACTACCAACTGATGATGCAACTGGAAAAGGACCTTATACGGAAGGTTCAATGCGGATCAGCAGAATATCCATGTCTACATAAAATAACATGACTTTAAAATGCTGTTTGACCTAAAGTAAGGGGGAAATGGAAAGGAGAAATGAGTTTATATGGCTACAAGTCTCTAAAAAAGAGTCTGGAGGCTGGCAGAAGGATTGCCCTCATGCACAACTGAGCAGAGTCAGAGAGACAGATAAAGCAGATACAACCCCCAGATATTGGTTCCTTTGAAGGCTAAAGAGACCCATGAGAGTTATGGTCATGGCCGATGGGGTTAACTACCAGGGCAGATGGCCCCTCTTTGGAAATGGTGTTTATGTGTGATGAATCTGGACTCAGATGAGATCTCCCTTCATAAGACTTTCATGCTAATGTGCTGGAGGTGCAGTTAATGTTGGGGTTTAAGATATATTTAGGGGATTTGAATCTCTGGACTGACAATGTGATAGCCAGGTCCTGAGCCTCAACAGACTCCAGCACCTACAATCTGATTTATTGGACTTACCACACTCAGCTAAGATGGAGTTGAAGAAGGACAATCACCACACCATTGAGCCTAGAGTGATTACAACTGAAAATGGGAGGATTGCATCCAGCATCCATGTGGAATCTGAGCCTCCTCTTGACATAGAGGTGCAATGGACACAACCAATCCAATGTCCACATAGAAGAGGTGGCATTGGATTGGGAAAAGTGGAATGGTGGACGATGGGTATGGGGAAAGGCAGGAAGAGATGAGAGGTGGAGGCGTCTTTGGGACATGGAGCTGCCCTGGATGGTGCCTCAGAGGTAATCACCGGACATTGTAAATCCTCACAGGGCCCACTGGATGGAATGGAGGAGAGTATGGGCCATGATGTGGACCATTGTCTATGAGGTGCAGAGGTGCCCAAAGATGTACTTACCAAATCCAATGAATGTGTCATGATGATGGGAACGAGTGTTGTTGGGGGGGAAGAGGGGGGGTGGGGGGGTGGGGTTGAATGGGACCTCACATATATATATATTTTTAATGTAATATTATTACAAAGTCAATAAAAAAAAATAATGTCCTCAAGATTTATGTTGTCACATGCATCAGGACTTCGTTCTTTTTTAAAGCTGAATAATATTCCATAGCTAGATTCCTTAGTCATATGGTAATTCTATACATAGTTTTCTGAGGAACTGCCAAACTATCTTTCACAGCAGCTGTACCATTTTACATTTCCACAAACAATGAATGAGTGTTCATTCTTATTTCTCCACATCTTCTCCAACACATGTAGTTTTCTCTTTTTTGAATAGTAGCTATTCTAGTAGGTGTGGAGTGATATCTCATTGTGGTTTTGATTTGTATTTCCCTAGTAGCTAGTGATGTGGAGCATCTTTTCCTGTGCTTTTTAGTCATTTGTATGTCCTCTTTGGAGAAATGTCTATTCAAGCCTTTAGCCCATTTTAAATTGGGTTGTTTGTTTTTTATTTGTTGAGTTGTAGGATTTCTTTATATATTATGTACTGGAAGTACTAGCCAGTTATTAGGCAAGAAAAAGAAATAAAAGTCACCCAAGTTGGAAAGTAATAAGTAAAACTTTCACTATTTGGAAGTGACATGATCATATATATAGGAAGTCCTGAAAAATCTATGACAAAATTATTAGAGCTAATAAATAAATTCAGCAAAGTGGTGGGGTACAAGATCAACAAGCAAAAATCAGTATTGTTTTTTTTTTAATTAAAAAATTTTAGGAAGTACCAGGGATTGAATTCAGGACCTCATACATGCAAAACAGGCACTCAACCACTGAGCTATACCTGTTTCTCTGAGTCTTGTTTCTGTACACTAGTAATGAGCAATCTGATGAGGAAATCAAGAAAAAAGTCCATTTACAATAGCAACCAAAAGGATCAAATAGCTAGGAATAAATTTAACCAAGGATGTTAAGGACTTATATATAGAAAACTATGAAACATTGCTAAAAGAAATCATAGGAAACCTAAAATGAATGGAAGGAAATTCTGTATTCATATCTTCCTCTTTCTTAGTATGGTTTGTAATTTCTTGCTGATATCTAGGCGTCTGATTATCTTGATGAGTTAAATCTGAAGGTCTTTTCTCCCTTTTATATAGGGTTTTATTATTGATTGGCTTTGTGTTAGGCTCTTCTTTAACAATTAGTCCAACTTATTCTAGACAACCCTAGTTTAACTGACCAGATCTTTCCAGGAATTCTTCATCTGTTTCTTGCCCTTCAAATACAGTGCAATTTTTAAGACTGCACTTTTTGCATAATTCACTTCCAGGAGAAAGCTTCTTTTCCTCTGTTACTTTTCTAGAAATCTGGATCTGTTCTGTTTCTGTATGAAGTCCCTCCTCCCCACTATCTGTTAAAATTTTGCCCCTCACTTAGTTCCCAGTTTTGCTTACACTTTTTGTTCTGGGGCCAATCCTATCTCACAGAAATTCAGATTAACTACCCCCCCACACACACACGCCTTTTTTTCCTCCATGAAGCTTTTCTGCACCTGTTTTCTTCCCTGTTAGGTTATGCTGCCCTGGGGAGCCAGATGGGTTCAACCCAGAAAGTGGATCACTCCAGAAAAGTCCATTTTGCTTTTAGGGAGTCCCAGGGACCGTGACTGGATTGATTAAGAGCACCACTTGCCCTCTGCTGTTTTTTGTCCCCTCTTTCCTTTAAATCCCCTCCCCTGAGGTGGGGGACTCTTTTGTATGCAGCACTCCTCAGCAGCTTGTTTCCCCCAGGGTCTCTGTAGACTTGGGTCCTGGTGAAGCCAGTTAGTAAGATAGGGAACCAATAGATGAATCTGGAACCTGACAGAGTCCACGTGGACATCTATAACCCCAAGTTGGCCACTGGAAGACCCCACACACACATACAAGATCCTGCCATCCAGAACAAAAACTTCCTCTGGAAGCCAGGAGAAACCCTGGCTCTTCCCCCAGGACTTTACCATTGGGCCCTCACAGGGAATTGATGGGTGGGGTAATCAATCAAAACAGCAAACAGCTGGAACTCCTCCCCTGCCACTAGCAAATGGGTGGAATAATTAACCATTCAAAAAGCCAGGCATGAGGCCTGAATGACCACTGTCTCTTATGCACTCTTTCACCTCTGGACCCTGACTCTTGCTGCTTTCTTCCCTGCTTGGATCACCACACAAGTAAAACCTGGGCATTTATAATCAATAATGGGTAATTGCAGTCTGTAAATCAGCCTGCTTTATCATTTTTCAGCCCCTTCCTCTCTACCAGGAGCCTCTGGTCTGTTATTTTCTCCAATTTCTGGCTCTTGAAATTCATTTCCGCAGCATAGTCAAGAACCTAGGCTTTGGAGAAGGAAACAAGATGGTGGCTGAGTGAACTTGCCTCGTGGTCTCTCCTGGGAAGAGGCGGCTGGGCGCCACTGGAGGTTCTCAGAGAACGGGCTTTTTTGGGATTTTTGCAGGGCAGGAAGTGTCTGGACATCAATTTGGTGGAAAGGTAATGGAGAGGATTGGTCTATAAGATATAATTTGGGATCTATTTCCTGGAGGTGAGACCTGCACACGGGTTGCTCCCTCTTTGGGGGTGGGTGGAGCCATGGTACCGGTGCGGCGGCTCCGCTTTTTGGTGGCTCTGCGGTGCTGGGGAGTTTGCAAGTCCTGGGCGGGCTGTTGGGGGGTTGATGGGACGGGACGCCTTTGCAGATCGATTTGGGGAGACAGACGGTGTTTTGTTGTGAAGCAGGGGAATTTTTGATTGCGGACACAAATAATAGCACTTCCACCTGGAGCCCCGCCCCCACAAGCCCAGCTGCCGATCTGCAATGGAATTAGATTATTGGCAATAAAGGGATGTAATTGGAAGGTTGTCACAGGGTGCAGCGAGGGAGGGGGACAGGTCTGGAAGCCGAGTGGGGAATATTTTGTGAAGGCTGGGAATTCCCGGTTTTGGAATCTGTTTTTGGTGTTTCCAACTGAAGCCCAACCCATGGGCCGGGCTTCGGATCTGCATCATTAAATTGGCTGCGGTGTAAAGGCACCCTCACGTGGCCGTTTTGTGGGAACACAGGGGGGGAGCTGTCCAAAAGCTGAATTGACGATATACCCACATAAATAAACCCTAGTGAGTAAGTGAATTGCAGGGTTCAGACATAAAATAGAGTTTGCGAATCTGACTTCCCCCATAGGGCTGACACCCAGCTGTGGGGCTCCCTGAGGGCTGTGTTACACTGTGGGGCTCCTAGGCTTCCTGTTGACCAGATTTGAGGTTGCCGGGTCTGAATCCCCTAAACTCTGGTGGCCCACACCCCAGAGTCTCAAACCTCTTGAGCCTTCAATATCTCAGACTTTCCACCCCTGAATCCATCACGCCCTGAGGTCCATCTGAGGTACTTGAATGCCCTAGCCTACAACGTTTGCATTTTTTCTTTATCATTTCAGTTTGTTTTGCTTTTATTTTCATTTTATCTTATTTTTTTTTACTTTTTTAAATGTCCTGATTGCTAATATTGCATTATCACTTAGTCTTTTCTCCCAGTGTCTCCCCAAAGTCTTTTTTTATTCAGTTATTTAGGGTTTTTTTTTCTTGTTGTTGCTGTAGTTGGTGTTGCAATTGTGGTTCGTGTATATCTGTTTTTTTTCTTTCCCCTATCTGTTCCTTACACTTTGCCCACCCCTTTTTTCTTTCTTCATTTCTTCTCTTCTTTCTTTCTTTCTTTCTTTCTTTTTTTTTTCTTTTCTTTTTCTGTTTTCTCTCTCCCTCTTGTCCCTCATTTTCCACTTATTTTGTTTTAACTCAATTATACAATAGGTGTGGCAGGGAACACCTCACATTTGCTGGGTTTTCTCATCCTCCACTGCCTCATTTCTCTGTGAACTGATTTAGGTTACCTACACTATCCCCTTTCCCCTACATCTTGATATCTGCCATCATCTACTGTCTCTCCTATATTCCACCTCCCACCTCCCTTTCTTTGATCCACAAAGTGTCTAACTCTTAATTTCTAATACCTTTGTTTTGTTTTCTGTCTGTTATCCACTCTTGAAACTATTACCTTTCTTTTCTCTTTCCCTCTCTCACGAAAACAATAGCTTTTTAGCTCATACCATATTCCTCCCATATTCAGTCACCTACTTCATAATAGGTACTATACCTACTGCTATAACTCTACACAATTTATATGACTCTAACCTCCATCCTCCCAGATCTCATATTCTTTCTTTGTTAACATATATCACCAATACTACTTTATACTTTTTCCTTGCTTACACAATTGCCTTTCTGGAGTACTAATACTTTCCTTTAAAGCGAACATAACCAGCAAAAAGAAATTAGAATAAGAAGAACAAAGTGACAAAGAGAAGATATAACACTTATGCAAGAACAACAGCTAATTAGTCTCCAAGAGTAGACAAAGAAGCTAAGGAACTGATTAAACCCATCAAGATAATATGATGACCAGACAGCAACAAAAATCTACAAACCAAACCAGTAATCAGGAAAACATGGCTGAATCCAATCAACAAACCAAAATCAGGAAGGGGAGCAGAACTTTGCACAAGCAATGGAAGATCTCAGAACATTTATCACTGACAAATTTCATGAAGTAATGAAAGAAGTTAACAACATGAAGACAGCATTTGGAGGGGAAATTGCAGACATATGCAAAAAGATAACAGATATGATGGGAATGAACACCACAGGTCAAGAAATCAAAAATACACTTGCCGTAAATATCAGCAGACTAGAAGAGGCAGAGCAGAGAATTAGTGATGTGGAAGACAGTACATCAGAAATCAAAGAGATAGTAGAAGGGGTCGATAAAAAGATAGAAAAAATCCAGCTAGGACTTAGGGACCTGAATGACAATGCAAAATGCTCAAACAAACCTATTATAGGCATTCCAGAAGGAGAAGAGAAGGGAAAGGGGTCAGAAGGAGTGTTGCAGGAAATAAAGGCTGAAAACATCCCAAATCTACTGAAAGAGACAGAAGTACATATCCAAGAAGCACAGCACCCCCCCACTAGTCATAAACCCCAACAGGCCCACCCCAAGACATATACTTGTCAAATTATCCAATGCTCAAAACAAAGAGAAAATCCTAAAAGCAGCAAGAGAAAAGAAAACCATCACATACAAGGGAAGCTCCATAAGATTAAGTGCTGATTTCTCATCTGAAACCATGGAGGCAAGAAGGCAGTGGTATGATATATTCAAGGTACTAAAGGAAAAAAATTTCCAACCAAGAATACTTTATCCAGCTAAATTAGCATTCAAAAATGATGGAGAGTTCAAAATATTCGCAGATAAACAGAAACTGAAAGAGTATACCAACAAGAAACCTTCCCTTCAAGAAATTCTAAAGGGAGTTCTGCAGGAAGAAAGGAAAAAACAGGATAGGCACAGTTGGAGGAGAGTGTAAGAGCAACAAAAAAGACAAAAAGAGAAGGGGGAAAAAGCAAACTAAATATGACAAACGCAACTCCAATCAAAATATGGTTAACACAAATAATTCCTTCAAAGTAATAACACTGAAAGTCAATGAATTAAACTCACCTCTCAAAAGATTCAGACTGGGACATTGGATAAGGAAATATGACCCATCTATATGCTGTCTACAAGAGACACATCTTAGACACAGAGACTCATTGAGGTTGAAAGTGAATGGCTGGAAAACAATCATACAAGCAAACAATAACCAAAAAAGGCAAGAGTAGCTATATTAATATTAGACAAAATAGACTTTATGCAAAACAATTGTTAGAGACAAAGAAGGATACTACATTTTAGTAAAAGGACAATCTGTCAAGAAGATCGAACAATCATGAATATTTATGCTCCTAACAAGGGTGCCTCTAAAAAGTGAGGCAAATGCTGGAAAAAGTAAGTGAAAGAATAGATGCATCTACAATTATAGTGGGGGATTATAATACACCACCATCAACTCTGGACAGAACATCTCAAAAGAGAATCACTAGGAAACAAAACATTTGAACAGTATATTGGAGGAGCTGGCTCTAATAGACATATATAGATCATTACACCCAAACACAGCAGGATATACATTTTTCTCAAGCGCACATGGAGCATTCTCCAAGATAGACCATATGCTAGGCCACAAAGAAAGGCTTAATGAATTCAGAAAGATCAAAATCATACAAAACAATATCTCTGACCACAGTGGAGTGAAGCTGGAAATTTGCAAGGGACTGAGGCCCAGGTTTCACACCACAATTTAGAAATTAAACAGCACACTCTTAGAAAAACAGTGGGTCAAAGAGGAAATCTCAAAAGAAATCAATGACTACCTTGAAACAAATGATAATGATAACACAACATACCAAAATTTATGGGATGCAGCAAAAGCAGTACTGAGAGGGAAATTTATAGCCATAAATTCATATATCAAAAAAGAAGAAAGAGCAAAAATTGAAGAACTAACTGCACATTTGAAGGAATTAGAAAAACAACAACAAAGTAACCCAACAGGAAGAAGAAGGAAGGAAAAAACAAAGATAAGAGCAGAACTAAATGAAATAGAAAATAAGAAATCACTTGAAAAGATAAACAAGACCAAGAGCTGCTTTTTTGAGAAGATCAACAAAATTGACAAACCTTTAGCGAGACTAACAAAGAAAAAAAGAGAGAAGATGCAAATACACAAAATAAGAAATGAGAAAGGAGATATCACCACTGACCCCACAGAAATAAAGACTATCATAAGAGGATACTTTGAAAAACTACATTCCAACAAAAATGACAATTCAGAGGAAATGGACAAATTCCTAGAAACACATAAGCAGCCCATATTGATGAAAGAAGAAATTGATGATCTTAACAAACCAATCACAAGCAAAGAGATAGAATCAGTCATTAAAAATCTCCCAAAGAAGAGCCCAGGGCCAGACGGCTTCACAGGTGAATTCTACAAAACTTTCTGGAAAGAACTAACACCAATCTTGCTGAAACTATTCCAAAAAATTGAAACAGAAGGAACATTGCTGAACTCCTTCTATGATGCCAACATTACCCTAGTACCAAAGCCAAACAAAGACACCACAAGAAAGGAAAATTACAGACCAATTTCTCTAATGAACCTAGATGCAAAACTACTTAACAAAATACTTGCTAATCTTATTCAACAACACATTAAACGAAGTATACACCACAACCAAGTGGGATTTATTCCAGGTATGCAAGGATGGTTCAACATAAGAAAATCAATCAATGTAATACACCATATAAACAGATTGAAGGAACAAAATCACATGATTATATCTATAGATGCAGAAAAAGCATTTGACAAAATACAGCACCCTTTCTTGATAAAAACACTCCAAAAGATTGGAATACAAGGAAATTTTTTGAACTTGATAAAGAGTATATACAAAAAACCTACAGCCAACATTGTTTACAATGGAGAAATCCTAAAAGCCTTCCCTCTAACCTCAGGAACAAGACAAGGATGCCCATTGTCTCCACTCCTATTTAACATTGTCTTAGAAGTACTTGCTCGAACACTGAGGCAAGAACCAGATATAAAAGGCATTCAAATTGGAAAGGAAGAAGTCAAATTTCATTATTTGCAGATGACATGATCCTATACATAGAAATCCCTGAGAGATCTACAACAAAGCTTCTAGAACTCATAAATGAGTTTAGTAAAGTTGCAGGTTATAAGATCAATGCTCAAAAATCAGTAGCATTTTTGTACACCAATGATGAGCAAGATCAGGATGAAATCAAGAAACAAATACCATGCACAATAGTAAATAAAAAAATCAAATACTTAGGAATAAATTTAACTAAAGAGGTAAAAAACTTAAACACTGAGAACTATACAAGACTGTTCAAGGAAATCAAAGAAGACCTAAATAAATGGAAGAATATTCCTTTTTCATGGATAGGAAGACTGAATATTATTAAGTTGTCTATCCTACCAAAACTGATCTACACATTCAATGCAATCCCAATAAAAAAATTAACACAGCCTTCTTTAAGGAGCTAGAAAAACTGACTATGAAATTTATTTGGAAAGGAAAGAGATCCCGAATAGCCAAAGACATATTGAAAAAGAAAAACGAAATTGGAGGAATCACACTACCTGACTTCAAAACATTCTACAAAGCTACAGTAGTGAAAACAGCATGGTATTGGCATAAGGAGAGACACACAGACCAATGGAATCGAATTGAAAGCTCTGATATAGAACCTCACATATATAGCCATATAATATTCGATAAAGCCACCAAACCCTCTCAACTGCGAGAGAGTGGCCTATTCAAAAAATGGTGCCTGGAGAACTGGATAGCCATATGTAGAAGAATGAAAGAGGATTACCATCTCACACCTTATACAAAGATCAACTCAAGGTGGATCAAAGGCCTAAATATAAGAGCCAAGACCATAAAGACCTTGGAAAGCAGTGTAGGGAAACATCTACAGGACCTTGTAATAGGAAATGGCTTCATGAATATCACACCAAAAGCACGAGCAGCAAAAGAACTAATAGATAAATGGGATTTCCTCAAATTAAAGCCTTCTGCACCTCAAAGGAGTTTGTCAAGAAAGTAAAAAGGGAGTTCACACAGTGGGAGAAAATATTTGGCAATCATATATCTGATAAGAAACATAACTTGCATATATAAAGAACTCCTATATCTTGAAAATAAAAAGATAAACAACCTATTTAAAAAATGAGAAAAAGATTTAAACAGTCACTTCTCCAAAGAAGAAATACAAATGGCTAAAAAGCACATGAAAAAATGCTCCAAATCTCTAGCTATCAGGGAAATGCAAATCAAAACTACAATGAGATACCATCTACTCCCATAAGATTGGCAGCTATGTAAAAAAAAACAGAAGAATACAAATGCTGGAGAGGATATGAAGAAAGGGGAACACTCATCCACTGCTGGTGGGAATGCAGAAGGATCCAACCATTCTGGAGGACAGTTTGGCGGTTTCTCAAAAAACTAACCATAGATTTGCCATATGACCCAGCAATACCACTGCTGGGTATATACCCAGCAGAACTGAAAACAAGGACACAAACCGATATATGTACACCAATGTTCATAGCAGCATTGTTCACTATCGCCAAAAGTTGGAATCAATCCAAATGCCCATCAACAGATGAGTGGATCAATAAAATGTGGTATATACACACAATGAAATACTACTCAGCTGTAAGAACAAATACACTACAAACACACTTGATAACATGGATGAATCTTGAGAACCTTATGTTGAGTGAAGCAACCCAGGCATTGAAGGACAAATACTACATGACCTCAATGATATGAAATAAGCAAGCTGCCTCAGAGAGCTAGAGACTGGAAGATAGGCTTACAGGAAATCGGGGGGTGGAGGAAGGATGTGAGCCGAGCTCTGCAGGGGTGGAATGTATGATGAGCTGGCGGTAAGTATGAACACAAAGAAGAGATAAAATGGGGGCAAGGGGTTGCCTTTGGGTGGGGCTTTGCAGGTTTGAGGGGGGCTGGGGATGGGCGGATGGGTAATATTCCCCAAAAAGTGGGGGGAGGGAGGGGTAGCACACGAATATAGGAGAGCGTTAGGTGTTGGTTGAGAGTAAAATGCTGAGAAAATCATATCAAAATATAATTAAGAGGATTACCTGTTTAGGATGCTCGGAGGGGATGGGCTGATGCAGGACGGGCTCCTGGGGAATATCTGAATGCTCATTTTGCCAGAGTGGGTGGTACCATTGGGTAGAGACCCAAGTAGTGAGAGTGGGGGTGGACCCACATCCTGGGGAGGACTAATGCCATCAAATAGAGGGAACTGTATCTCTCGAGAGAAAGGGTGGCTCCCAGGGCATTAGGGCAGTTGAGCAAGTTAGGCCCTGAACACAGTTGCAAATATCTCTGGACGTGGCTCCTCGGGAAATGGAGGTTGGCTGACACTGTGGGCACCAAGGGGATGGGAAAATGGATGTGAAATGTGTGGAACCAAGGTAAATGTGGGGTAAGAGAGGAGTTTTTCGAGAGTACACAAGGATGGATATAAAACATGTAATAATACACCATAAACATATAGGGGACAACAGACTGATAATGTAAACCATAATGTAAAACATAGGTTAACTAACAATTTAGAAAACTGTATATCCTAAAGTATGCACCACAATGTAAGCACAGATGTCACCTTGTTTGAAAGCTATTGTCTTAGACTCTGTACATCACTTTAAGTAAATATGATGTGAATAGGTTGTAAGAGTATCGCTGTGGAAGGGAAAAGGTTTTGTGGTGGATGTGTGGGAGTGCTGTATATTGTATATTTGAATTGCTGTGGTCTAGGGCTCTTGTGAAGAGAAGTTCAATAATTAGGGGGAAAAAAAGAAAAAGATAGGATGTAGAATTTTTCTAAGTCAACACGTATTCTATATCTAACCATTAAACCCATCGCTATATGCCATTTTGCTAGTAAGGGATCCTGACATTATATTGGGCTTCAATTTTCAGGAAGTTCTGGATCACAGAGTGGCTCAACAATGGCAGTGGAGGAATACTGGTATAGGATACTATTGACAGGTGATATATGACTGACAGGGAGCTATACAGGGCATATGTCCAGGGTGCATGGTAATGTTTGGATATACTCATAGTGGCAACAATTAAAAACTACAGCTGGGGGGGTACTGGGTTCCTGGCCGGGGGTGCTCTGTCATGGTCCCTAGGAGAGCAGCGGCAGTCCCCCAGGTGCAGCGGCAAGGACCGGGAAGGAATGAGGGTCCAACAGTGAGCCCCTGATACTAATGACTATGCTTGTGAGCCTATATGCCTGAAATAAGAACAAGGGCCAGAGCAGCACTGTGCCTGGGAATGTCCTCCTGACAGCCTTCATGTTACTCAAATGTGGCCAGTCTCGAAGCCAAACTCAGCATGTAAATGCAATGCCTTCCCCCCAGCGTGCGACATGACACCCGGGGATGAGCCTCCCTGGCACCAAGGGATCACTATCAACTACCAACTGATGATGCAACTGGAAAATGACCTTGAATTGAAGGTTCAATGCGGATCAGCAGAATATCCCTGTCTACATATAATAACATGACTTTAAAATGCTGTTTGACCTAATGTAAGGGGGAAAAGGAAAGGAGAAATGAGTTTATATGGCTACAAGTCTCTAAAAAAGAGTCTGGAGGTTGTCAGAAGGATTGCCCTTATGCACTCCTGAGCAGAGTCTCAGAGATGGATAAAGTAGATACAATCCCCAGGTATTGGTTCCTTGGAGGGCTAAAGAGACCCACGGGTTCTATGGTCATGGCAGTTGGGGTTCACTGCCATGTCAGTTGGCCCTTCTTTGGAGCTGGTGTTTCTGCGTGATGAAACTGGACTCAGATGGGATCTCTTTTCATAAGACTTTCATGCTACTTTACTGGAATTGTAGTTGGTGTTGGTGTTTAAGATATATTTAGGGGATTTGAATCTCTGGACTGACAATATGATAGCCAGGCCCTGAGCCTCAACAGACTCCAGCTCCTACAATCAGATTTATTGGACTCACCTCACTCAGCTAAGATGGAGTTGAAGAAGGACAACCACCACACCATGGAGCCTAGAGTGCCTACAACTGAAAGCAGGAGGATTGCATCCAGTATCCATGTGGAATCTGAGCCTCCTCTTGACATAGAGGTGCAACGGACACAACCAATCATAGGTCCACAGAGAAAAGGTGGCATTGGAGTGGGAAAAGTAGACATGGTGGCTGATGGGTATGGGGAATGGCAGGAAGAGATGAGATGTGGAGGCACCTTTGGGACTTGGAGTTGCCCTGGATGGTGCTTCAGGGGCAATCACCAGACATTGTAAACCCTCCCAGGGCCCACTGGATGGAATGGGGGAGAGTATGGGCCATGATGTGGACCATTGACCATGAGGTGCAGAGATGCCCAGAGATGTACTTACCAAATGCAATGGATATGTCATGATGATGGGAGTGAATGTTGCTGGGGGGGCGGGGGGGGAGTGGTGGGGTGGGGGCGGGGGGGTTGAATGGGACCTCACATTTTTTTAATGTAACTTTAAAAAAATAAATAAATAATTAAAAAAAAAAAAAGAGGGAGGAGGAAGGCTGGACCTTTGCAGATGTTGCCCGCCATCTTGCTTCAACATGTGGCAATAGAGTTTGGTAAGGAAGAAACCTTGAGTTGGGCTCTTTAGGGCCTTGTAATTGTAAACTTTTATCCCAAATAAATACCCTTTTGACTAATAAAAAAAAATAAAAAATAAAAAGAAATAAAAATAAAAATAAAAGAACCTAGACAAAATCCAGCCTGGATGAGTGTGGGATTCTACCTCACTTCTGTGGGCTCCTTCAGGATCCCTGTCCCTGGTGGGAGGGAACAGGCTGCTGCCTCTGGAGATCTCCCAAACTTTGCAAGGGACCAAGGGAGGGGAAGAGTACTGGATGGTCCAGAATGGAAGTTTCCTACCAGATATTTTTCTCCTTCTTCGAGTTAGCATTTGTGAAGTCCTTCTCCAGTCTCTCCCACCCTCCAGAGTTCTGAGAAGGTGAAATTTGTCATTATATTCGCTGAATTTCTGGGGACATTTTTTCAGGGGATCCATTCTGTCTCCATGTTGATGATGTCACTGCAATCACTCTGTGAAGCTCCAAAACCCCCTTACCAGCTTAATTTTCTCCATACCACTTATTCTGTATTCCACTTATCTTGTTTATTGTTTCTTTTCCCCCACCATGTTAGAATGTGGGTTCCATGATGGAGGGGACTTTGTTTTAATTTGTATCCTCAGTGTATATGACAGTACCTAATTAGTTAAGTAAATGATTGCAAGAGTTAGGGTGCAACCTGGTGGAGAGAGTGACTGTCATTCACATGCACCTGATCTTTGCCTGTTTGATTTCCTTTCCACCTGTCTTGGATCTGTGTGCCTGAGAATCTTAGTGGAAAGGCAGGGGGGTGGGGATCAGAACATAGTCCCACCCTGAGCAACTGAGCTACTCTCATCAAGCTTTGTCTGGTACCATTCCAGAAGGAAATGGAGAATTTGGAGGTCAGCTAGCCCAGTGAGAACTGTGAGCACCACAGTAAAGTTGAACTCACTACCTCCAGTGTGTTGGGGGGAAGATTTCATTTCTGTAGAATTCTGAGCATTTTCAAGATGAGGTCTGTCTTTCTGCCATTTATCCTCACTACACATAGATCTGCAATGGAGACACACAGGACAAGCTCACTGCCCAGGCCCTTCTGAGACCTTTCCTGTAATCCAAAAGCCCCAAATTGGCCAACTCATGGGAGGTGAATACCCCTGGGTCTTTTCCCTCCCATGAGAACATGTCCAGCTAAGAATACCAGCTCCTGGGCATGAGGATGGATTAAGTCTTAATCATAAGAGGAAGATAACTGGAAAAGGACTGGCCTAGTCCAACTAAAATTTGTCTTACTTCAAAACATATTACTTAGCTACATGGTAAAAACAGCATGGTACTGGCATAAAGACAGACAGATTGACCAACGGAACTGGATCAAGAACTCATAAATTGACAAAGCTGTAATGCCCACCCAGCTGGGCCAGAACAGTCTATTCAACAAATGGTACTGGGAAAAGTGGATAACCATATCCAAAAGAGAGAAAGAAGACCCCTATCTCACACATTATACAAAAATTAGCTCAAAATGGATCAAGGACCTAAATATAAAAACAGCAACCATAAAACTCCTTAAAGAAAATGAAGGAAAATCTTCAAGATCTTGTAGTAGGCAGTAGTTTCTTAAACCTTACACCCAAAGCATGAGCAAGAAAAGAAAAAATAGATAAATGGGACCTCCTCAAAATTAAACACTTTTGCACCTCAAAGGACTTTGTTAAAAGGGTGAATAAGCAGTCAACTCTATGGGAAAGAATATTTGGCAATTGGATATCCAATAAGGTTTAATATCCATGATACATAAGGAGCCTAAACAACTAAACAATAAAAAGACAAACATCTGATTAAAAAATGGGCAGAAGACTTGAAAAGATAACTGCCAAAGAAATACAAATGGTGAAGAAACACAATTGAAAAAAATGTCTAGCATCACTTGGGAAATGCAAATCAAAATTACAATGAGAGACAGGGTGGGGCAAGATGGCACCCAAGTGAGTGCACCCACGTCATCTCCTCTGCAAAAAACTGACTGAGTGGGGACAAAATCCTGCCCAAGTGAAGAATTTTAGGAACCCACAAACAGGAGGTTTCTCAACATTGATCTGGAGAGAATGAGACAAAAAGAGTACTTGCTCAAGGTGCTGCAAGTAGTGTTTTTATTTGCTGTGCTTTGTCACCCTCAATTTCCTCTTTTCCTCTTTCCTTTACATCTTTTTATTTTCCATTAACTATTGTTTCTCTTACATTCCACCTCTCTTTGTTTAGTCCCCAATTTTTCTGACTTATTTCTAACACCTCTATTCTGTTTTCTATCTTTTATTCACGCTTTATGTTATTGCCCTTTTTTCTCTTTCCTTATCTCCTGACCACACTGGCCTTTTATTTCATACTATGTTCTTCCCCATATTCAGTTTACCATCTCATTGTAGGTGCTCCAGTTTTTTGCTATTATAACTCTATTCAACTTATGTGAGTTTAATATCCATTATCCTAGATCTCACATGGTTCTTCTGTGAAAATTTACTATCAGTACTACTATTATACTTTTTCTTTTATTACCTCTTTTGCTGTCCCTGGCCCTAATATTTTACTTCAAGGGAACTTAGACAACAACAAGGAAATACAATAAGAAGAACAAAGTGTCAAAAAGAGGACTTAACACACACAAAAAAACAGCACCTAAATAAGTCCCAAGACTAGACAGAGAAGTTAATCAACCAAACAAACCCATCAAGATAAAATGATAACCAGACAGCAACAAAAAATTACAAACCATACCAATAATCAGGAAAACATGGCCCAATCCAATGAATGAATTAAAAACCAGGAAGAGAAGCATAACTTTGAGCAACAAATCAAAGCTCTCTAAATATATATCATGGACCAATTTAATGAAGTGAAGGAAGAGATTAAGCATATTAAGAAAACACTTCAAAAGCATACAAAAGAAACTGTAAGCATATGCAAAAACATAATGCATATGGTAGTGACAAATGGCACAATCAAAAATACACTCTCAGCAAATAACAGCAGATTTGAAGAAGCAGAGGAAAGAATTAGTGATGTGGAGAATGGTACATCTGAAATCAAACTGATAGCTGAATTGATTGATAAAAATATAGAAAAAAATCCAGCAGGAATTTAGGGACCTGAATGCAAGAGAAAATGCACAAACATATACCTTATAGGCATCCCAGAAGGAGAAGAGAAGGGAAAGGGGATAAAAGAGGTGTTGGAGGAAATAATGGCTGAAAACTTCCCAACTTATTGAGGGAGATGCATATACAGGACCAGGAAGCACAATGCACCCCAAAACAGCATAAATCCCAACAGGCCTACCCCAAGACATATACTTGGCAAGTTATCCAACACTCAGGACAAAGAGAAAACACTGAAAGCAGCAAGAGAAAAGGGAACCATCACATACAAGGGAAGCACAGTAAGATTAAGTGCTGATTTCTCATCTGAAACCATGGAAGCAAGAAGGCAGTGGTATGACATAGTCAAGGTACTAAAAGAAAACAATTTCCAACCAATACTCTATCCAGCAAAGCTGGCATTCAAAAATGATGGAGAGTTCAAAATATTCACAGATAAACAGAAACTAAGAGAGTATGCCAACAAGAAACCTGCCCTTCAAGAAATACTAAAGGGGGAAACGGACTTTGGCCCAGCGGTTAGGGTGTCCGTCTACCATATGGGAGGTCCGCGGTTCAAACCCCAGGCCTCCTCGACCCGTGTGGAGCTGGCCATGCGCAGTGCTGATGCGCGCAAGGAGTGCCGTGCCACGCAAGGGTGTCCCCCGCGTGGGGGAGCCCCACGCGCAAGGAGTGCGCCCATGAGGAAAGCCGCCCAGCGTGAAAAGAAAGAGCAGCCTGCCCAGGAATGGTGCCGCCCACACTTCCCGTGCCGCTGACGACAACAGAAGCGGACAAAGAAACAAGATGCAGCAAATAGACACCAAGAACAGACAACCAGGGGAGGGGGGAAATTAAATAAATAAATAAATCTTTAAAAAAAAAAAAAAAGAAATACTAAAGGGAGTTCTGCAGGAGGAAAGGAACAAACAGGAGAGACAGAGTTGGAGGAGAGTGTAAGAACAACTAAGAAGACAAAAAGAGAACAAAACACAACATATGACATACACAAATCCAAAGAAAATATGGCCAGTGTAATTCTTTGAAAGTAATGACACTGAATGCCAATGGATTAAACTCACCTGTCAAGAGACTCAGATTGGAAGAATGGATAAGGAAATATGACCCATCTGTATGTGTCTACAAGAAACACATATTAGATCCAGGGATTCAAAGAGGTTGAAAGTGAATGGCTGGAAAACAATCTTACAGGAGTGAGCTTACCTGGTAATATCTCCTGCTAAGAAGCAGCTGGCCAGCATTGGAGGCTCTTTGGGACCAGGCTGTTTCAGGATTTTTGCAGGTCAGGAGGTATCTGGACATCAATTTGGTGGGAAGGTAACAGAGAAAATACGTCTATAAAATATACACGGAGGTCCCGGCTGTGCGCGGAAAGTTCCCTCCTTGGGGGGGGCGGTTTTTTTTTTTTTTTTGAGGCTTTGCAGTACTGGGGAATTCATAAACCCTGAGTGGCCTATTGGGGGGTTAATAGGACAGGAGGTGCTTGCAAACGGGACAAACGGGAGTTTTATGGCAAAGTGGGGGGAATTTTTGATTGCGGGCACAAACAATAGCACTTCCCCCTAGAGCCACGCCCCCCCCAAATCTGGCTGCCGATCTACAGTGGACTTAAAGTGATAGCAATAAAGAGACGCCACCAGGGTCTGGCAGGGTGGGAGACATTTGGAAGCTGATTAGGGGAATATTTTCCGAAGCATGGGAATTTTGGGTTTGGACTCTGTTATTAGCATTTCTAGCTGGAGCCCCTACCCCAGAACTGGCTATTGATCTGTGTCATTAAACTGGCTGCAGCCTAGAGGCACCCCCAGGTAGCCATTCCAGGGGATCACAGGGTGGGAGGGGTCCTGAAGTCAATTGGTGATATATCCACAGAATAGACCCTAGTGAGTGAGTGAATTGTGGGGTACAGAACACAGGATAGAGCTTGTGGATGTGACCTCACCCATAGGGCTGGCACACAGCTGTGGGGATCCCTGAAGGCTGTGATGCACTGTGGTGCTCCCAGGCTTCCTGCTAACTGGACTTGAGGTTGCCAGGTCTCAGTCCCCTAAACCCTGGTGGCCCACACCCCAGAGACTCACACCTCTTGAGTAATCAATATCTCAGACTTTCCATCCCTGAATCCATCACACCATGAGGTCCATCTGAGGTCCTTGAATGTCCTAACCCTCAACGTTTGTGTTTTTTCTCTTTTGTTTTGTTTTGGTTTTGTTTTTATTCTATTTTTATTTTTTTTTAATGTTCTAATTGCTAACATTGCATTATCCCCTAGTCTTTTCTCCCAGCATATCCCCCAAAGTTTTTTTTTGCTCTCTCTCATCCCCCATCTTCTTATTCTGTTTTATCTTAACTATACAATAGGTGCTGCAGGAAACACCTCACATTTGCTGGATTTCCTCATCCTCCACTGGCTCATTTCTGTGTGATATCCTCCATCATCTACTGCCTCTCCTATATTCCACCTCCCTTTCTTTGATCCACAAAGTGTCTAACTCTTAATTTCTAATACCCTTGTTTTGTTTTCTGTCTGTTATCCACTCTTGAAACTATTACTATTCTTTTCTCTTTCCCTCTCTCACGAAAACAATAGCTTTTTAGTTCATACCATATTCCTCCCATATTCAGTCATCTACCTCATTATAGGTACTCTACCTACTGCTACAACTCTACACAATTTACATGAATCTAACCTCCATCCTCCCAGATCTCATATTGTTGCTTTGTTAACATATATCACCAATACTACTTTACACTTTATCCTTGCTTACACAATTCCCTTTCCCCAGCACTAATACTTTCCTTTAAAGTGAACTTAAACAGCAATAAGAAATTAGAATAAGAAGAACAAAGTGACAAAGAGAAGATATAACACTTAGGCCAAAACAACAGCTAATTAATCTCCAAGACAAGACAAAGAAGCTAAGGAACTGATTAAACCTGTCAAGATAAAATGATGACCAGACAGCAACAAAAATCTACAAAACAAACCAGTAATCTGGAAAACATGGCTGAATCCAAACAACAAACTAAAAATCAGGAAGGGGAGCAGAACTTCGCACAAGCAATGAAAGATCTCAGAACATTTATCACCGACAAATTTGATGAAGTAAAGGAAGAGGTTAACAACATGAAGACAACACTTGGAGGGGAAATTGCAGACATACACAAAAAGATAAAGATAAAATGGAAATGAACACCACAGGTCAAGAAATCAAAAATACACTTGCAGCAAATATCAGCAGACTAGAAGAGGCAGAGCAGAGAATTAGTGATGTGGAAGACAGTACATCAGAAATCAAACAGATAGTAGAAGGGGTCGATAAAAAGATAGAAAAAATCCAGCTAGGACTTAGGGACCTGAATGACAATGCAAAATGCTCAGACATATGTATTATAGGCATTCCAGAAGGAGAAGAGAAGGGAAAGGGGTCAGAAGGAGTGTTGCAGGAAATAATGGCTGAAAACCACCCAAATCTACTGAAAGAGACAGATGTATATATCCAAGAAGCACAGCGCACTCCACTGATCATAAACTCCAACAGGCCCACCCCAAGACATATACTTGTCAAATTATCCAATGCTCAAGACAAAGAGAAAATTCTAAAAGCAGCAAGAGAAAAGAAAACCATCACATACAAGGGAAGTTCCATAAGATTAAGTGCTGATTTCTCATCTGAAACCATGGAGCAAGAAGGCAGTGGTATGATATAGTCAAGGTACTAAAGGAAAAAAATTTCCAACCAAGAATACTCTATCCAGCTAAACTAGCATTCAAAAATGATGGAGAGTTCAAAATATTCGCAGATAAACAGAAACTGAAAGAGTATACCAACAAGAAACCTTCCCTTCAAGAAATTCTAAAGGGAGTTCTGCAGGAAGAAAGGAAAAAACAGGACAGGCACAGTTGGAGGAGAGTGTAAGAACAACAAAAAAAGACAAAAATAGAAGGAAAAAAAATACAAAAAAAATATGACAAACACAAATCCAATCAAAATATGGCTAACACAAATAATTCCTTGAAAGTAATAACACTGAATGTCAATGGATTAAACTCACCTATCAAAAGATTCAGACTGGGACATTGGATAAGGAAATATGACCGATCTGTATGCTGTCTACAAGAGACACATCTTAGACCCAGAGACTCGTGGAGTTTGAAAGTGAATGGCTGGAAAACAATCATATAAGCAAACAATAACAAAAAAAGGCAGGAGTAGCTATATTAATATCAGACAAAATAGACTTTAAATGTGAAACAATTGTGAGAGACAAAGAAGGATACTACATTTCAGTGAAAAGGACAATCTGTCAAGAAGATCAAACAATCATAAATATTTATGCTCCTAACAAGGGTGCCTCTAAATACGTGAGGCAAACGCTGGAAAAACTAAGTGAAAAAATAGATGCATCTACAATTATAGTGGGGGATTTTAATACACCACTATCAACTCTGGACAGAACATCTCAAAAGAGAATCACTAAAGAAACAAAACATTTGAACAGTATATTACAGGAGCTGGATCTAATAGACATATTTAGATCATTACACCCAAACACAGCAGGATATACATTTTTCTCAAGCGCACATGGATCATTCTCCAAGATAGACCATATGCTAGGCCACAAAGAAAGGCTTAATGAATTCAGAAAGATCAAAATCATACAAAACAATATCTCTGACCACAGTGGAGTGAAGCTGGAAATTTGCAAGGGACTGAGGCCCAGGTTTCACACCACAATTTAGAAATTAAACAGCACACTCTTAGAAAAACAGTGGGTCAAAGAGGAAATCTCAAAAGAAATCAATGACTACCTTGAAACAAATGATAATGATAACACAACATACCAAAATTTATGGGATGCAGCAAAAGCAGTACTGAGAGGGAAATTTATAGCCATAAATTCATATATCAAAAAAGAAGAAAGAGCAAAAATTGAAGAACTAACTGCACATTTGAAGGAATTAGAAAAACAACAACAAAGTAACCCAACAGGAAGAAGAAGGAAGGAAAAAACAAAGATAAGAGCAGAACTAAATGAAATAGAAAATAAGAAATCACTTGAAAAGATAAACAAAACTAAATGAAATAGAAAATAAGAAATCACTTGAAAAGATAAACAAGACCAAGAGCTGCTTTTTTTGAGAAGATCAACAAAATTGACAAACCTTTAGCGAGACTAACAAAGAAAAAAAGAGAGAAGATGCAAATACACAAAATAAGAAATGAGAAAGGAGATATCACCACTGACCCCACAGAAATAAAGACTATCATAAGAAGATACTTTGAAAAACTATATTCCAACAAAAATGACAATTCGGAGGAAATGGACAAATTCCTAGAAACACATAAGCAGCCCATATTGACGAAAGAAGAAATTGATGATCTTAACAAACCAATCACAAGCAAAGAGATAGAATCAGTCATTAAAAACCTCACAACTAGAAGAGCCTAGGGCCAGATGGCTTCACAGGTGAATTCTACAAAACATTCTGGAAAGAACTAGCACCAATCTTGCTGAAACTATTCCAAAAAATTGAAACAGAAGGAACATTGCCGAACTCCTTCTATGATGCCAACATTACCCTAGTACCAAAGCCAAACAAAGAACCACAAGAAAGGAAAATTACAGACAAATTTCTCTAATGAACCTAGATGCAAAATACTTAACAAAATACTTGCTAATCGTATTAAACAACACATTAAATGAATTATACACTACGACCAAGTGGGATTCATTCCAGGTATGCAAGGATGGTTAAACATAAGAAAATCTATCAATGTATTACACCATATAAACAGATTGAAGGAACAAAATCACATGATTATATCTATAGATGCAGAAAAAGCATTTGACAAAATACAGCACCCTTTCTTGATAAAAATACTCCAAAAGATTGGAATACAAGGAAAGTTTTTGAACATGATAAAGAGTATATATGAAAAACCTACAACCAACATTGCTTACAATGGAGAAATCCTAAAATCCTTCCCTCTAACCTCAGGAACAAGACAAGGATGCCCATTGTCTCTGCTCCTATTTAACATTGTCTTAGAAGTACTTGCTTGAGCACTGAGGCAAGAATCAGACATAAAAGGCATTCAAATTGGAAAGGAAGAAGTCAAAATTTCATTATTTGCAGATGACATGATCCTATACATAGAAAACCCTGAGAGATCTACAACAAAGCATAGGAACTCAGAAATGAGTTTAGTAAAGTCGCAGGTTATAAGATGAATGCACAAAAATCAGTAGCATTTCTGTACACCAATAATGAGCAAGATCAGGAGAAAATCAAGAAACAAATACCTTTCACAATAGTAAATTAAAAAAATCAAATACTTAGAAATAAATTTAACTAAAGAGGTAAAAAACTTATACACCAAGAACTATACAAGACTGTTCAAGGAAATCAAAGAAGATCTAAATAAATGGAAGAATATTCCTTGTTCATGGATAGGAAGACTGAATATTATTAAGATGTCTATCCTACCAAAACTGATCTACACATTCAATGCAATCCCAATAAAAATCAACACAGCCTTCTTTAAGGAACTAGAAAAACTAACTATGAAATTTATTTGGAAAGGAAAGAGGCCCCGAATAGCCAAAGACATATTGAAAAAGAAAAACAAAATTGGAAGAATCACACTTCCTGACTTCAATACAGACTACAAAGTTACAGTAGTGAAAACAGCATGGTATTGGCATAAGGAGAGACACACAGACCAATGGAATTGAATTGAAAGTTCTGATATAGAACCTCATATATATAGCCATATAATATTCGATAAAGCCACCAAACCCTCTCAACTGGGAGAGAATGGCCTATTCAAAAAATGGTGCCTGGAAAACTGGATAGCCATATGTAGAAGAATGATTGAGGATTACCATCTCACACCTTATACAAAGATCAACTCAAGATGGATCAAAGACCTAAATATAAGAGCCAAGACCATAAAGGTCTTGGAAAGCAGTGTAGGGAAACATCTACAGGCCCTTGTAATAGGAAATGGCGTCATGAATATCACACCAAAAGCATGAGCAGCAAAAGAACAAATAGATAAATGGGACTTCCTCAAATTTAAAGCCTTCTGCACCTCAAAGGAGTTTGTCAAGTAAGTAAAAAGGGAACCCAGACAATGGAAGAAAATATTTGGCAACCATATATCTGATAAGAGACTTATAACTTGCATATATAAAGAACTCCTATATCTTGAAAGATAAACAACCCATTTAAAAAATGGGAAAAAGATTTAAACAGACACTTCTCCAAAGAAGAAATACAAATGGCTAAAAAGCACATGAAAAAATGCTCCAAATCTCTAGCTATCAGGGAAATGCAAATCGAAACTACAATGAAATACCATCTTACTCCCATATGATTGGCAGCTATGAAAAAAACAGAAGAATACAAATGCTGGAGAGGATATGAAGAAAGGGGAACACTCATCCACTGCTGGTGGGAATGCAGAAGGATCCAACCATTCTGGAGGACAGTTTGGCGGTTTCTCAAAAAACTAACCATAGATTTGCCATATGACCCAGCAATACCACTGCTGGGTATATACCCAGCAGAACTGAAAACAAGGACACAAACCGATATATGTACACCAATGTTCATAGCAGCATTGTTCACTATCTCCAAAAGTTGGAATCAATCCAAATGCTCATCAACAGATGAGTGGATCAATAAAATGTGATATATACATACAATGGAATACTACTCGGCTGTAAGAACAAATACCCTACAAACACACATGATAACATGGATGAATCTTGAGAACCTTATGTTGAGTGAAGCAACCCAGGCATTGAAGGACAAATACTACATGACCTCAATGATATGAAATAAGCAAGCTGCCTCAGAGAGCTAGAGACTGGAAGATAGGCTTATAGGAAATCGGGGGGTGGAGGAAGGATGTGAGCCGACATCTGTATGGGTGGAATCTATGATGAGCTGGTGGTAAGTATGAGCACAAAGAAGAGATAAAATGGGGGCAAGGGGTTGCCTTTGGGTGGGGCTTTGCAGGTTTGAGGGGAGCTGGGGATGGGTGGATGGGTAATATTGCCCACAAAATTGGGGGGAGGGAGGGGCAACATAAGAACATAGAAGAGTGTCAGGTGTTGGTTGAGAGTAAAATGCTGAGAAAATCGTATCAAAATATAATTAGGAGGGTTACCTGTTTACGATGCTCGGAGGGAATGGGCTGATGCGGGACAGACTTCTGGGGAATGTTTGAATGCTCATTTTGCCAGAGTGGGTTGTACCATTGGGTAGAGACCCAAGAAGTGAAAGTGGGGGTGGACCCACATCCTGGGGAGGACTAATGCCATGAAATAGAGAGAACTGTAACTGTCGAGAGAAAGGGTGGCTCCCAGGGCATTAGGGCGGTTGAGCAAGTCAGGCCCTGAACACTATTGCAAATATCTCTGGATGTGGCTCCTCAGGAAATGGAGATTGGCTGTCACTGTGGGCCCCAAGGGGATAGGAAAATGGATATTGAATGGATGGAACCAAGGTAAATGTGGGGGCAAGAGAGGATTTTCGCGAGAGTACACGAGGATGAATATAAAACATGTAATATTACACCAAAAACATATAGGGGATGACAGACTAATAATGTAAACCATAATGTAAAACATAGGATAACTAAAAAAATTAGAAAACTGTATATCCTAATGTATGGACCACATTGTAAGCACAGATGTCACCTTGTTTGAAAGCTATTGTTTCGAAGTCTGTACATCAGTTTCAGTAAATATGATATGAATAAGTTAAAAGATCATCGCTGTGGAAGGAAAAGGTTTTATGGTGGATGTGTGGGAGTACTGTATATTTTATATATGAATTACTGTGATCTAAGACTCTTGTGAAGAGAAGCTCAATAATTAGGAAAAAAGAAAAGAAAAAGATAGGATGTAGAAATTTTTCCAAATCAATACATACTCTAAATCTAACCTTTAAACTCATTGCTATATTCCATTTTACTAGTAAGGGAACCTGACATTATATTGGGATTCACTTTTCAGGAAGTTTTGGATTACAGAGTGGTTCAACAATGGCAGTGGAGGAATACTGGTATGGGATGTTATTGACAGGCTGTATATGGTTGACAGGGAGTTATACAAGGCATATGTCCAGGGTGCATGGTAATATTTAGATATACTCATAGTGGAAACAATTAAAAACAACAGCTGGGGGGGTACTGGGTTCCTGGCTGGGGGGCTCTGTCATCGTCCCTAGGGAAGCAGTGGCAGTCCCCCAGGTACAACGGTAAGAACCAGGAAGGAATGAGGGTCCAACAGTGGGCTCCTGACACTAATGACTATGCTTGTGAGCCTATATGCCTACAATACCAACAAGGCCTAGAGCAGCATTGTGCCTGGGAGTTTCCTCCTGACAGCTTTCATGTTACTCAAATGTGGCCAGTCTCGAAGCCAACTCAGCATGTAGATGCAGTGCATTCCCCCCAGTGTGGGACATGACACCTGGGGATCAGCCTCCCTGGCACTGAGGGATCACTACCAAATACCAGCTGAAGATGCAACTAGAAAATGACCTTGAATTAAAGGTTCAATGCGGATCAGCAGAATATCCCTGTCTACATATAATAACATGACTATAAAATGCTGTTTGACCTAATGTAAGGGGGAAATGGAAAGGAGAAATGAGTTTACATGGCTACGAGTCTCTAAAAAAGAGTCTGGAGGTTGTCAGAAGGATTGCCCTTATGCACTCCTGAGCAGAGTCTCAGAGACGGATAAAGTGGATACAACCCCAGGTATTGGTTCTTTTGAGGGATAAAGAGACCCACAGGTTCTATGATCATGGCAGATGGGGTTCACTGCCATGTCAGATGGCCCTTCTTTGGAGCTGGTGTTTCTGCGTGATGGAACTGGACTCAGATGGGATCTCTTTTCACAAGACTTTCATGCTACTTTGCTGGAATTGTAGTTGGTGTTGGGGTTTAAAATATATCTAGGGGATTTGAATCTCTGGACTGACAATATGATAGCCAGGCCCTGAGCCTCAACAGACTTCAGCTCCTACACTCTGATTTATTGGACTTACCCCACTCAGCTAACATGGAGTTGAAGAAGGTCAACCACCACACCATGGAGCCTAGAGCGCCTACAAGTGAAAGCAGGAGGATTGCATCCAGTATCCATGTGGAATCTAAGCCCCCACTTGATACAGATGTGCAATGGACATAACCAATCCAATGTCCACAGAGAAAATGTGGCATTGGTGTGGGAAGGGAGGCCATGGTGGCTGCTGGGTGCAGGGAATGGGAGGAAGAGGTAAGATGGGTGGCATTTTTGGGACTTGGAGTTGTCCTGGGTGGTGCTTCATGGACAACTATGGGACATTGTAGATCCCCCCAGGGCCCACTGGATGGAACGTGGGAGAGTGTGGGCTGTGATGTGGACCATTGACTATGGGGTGCAGCGATGCCCAGAGATGTACTTACCAGGTGCAATGGATGTGTCATGATGATGGGAGAGAGTGTTGCTGTGGGGGGAGTGGGGGTTGGGGGCGGTGGGGTTGAATGAGACTTCATATTTTTTGAATGTAATATTTTTTTAAAAATGAATAAAAAATTTTTTAAAAAAAGAAAAGAAAATCTTACAGGCTAGCAATAACCAAAAAAGGACAGGAGTAGCTACATTAATATAAGACAAAATAAACCTTAAATGCAAAACTATTGAGAGACAAAGATGGACACTACATATTAATAAAAGGTGTAATCTGTCAAGAAGAAAGAACAATCATAAGCATTTATGCTCCTAACCAGGGTGCCACCAAATAAATGAGGCAAACACTGAAAAAGCTAAGTGAAGGAATGGATACCTCTACAATTATTGTGGGGGACTTTAATACACCACTATCACCATTGGAAGGAACATCTCAAAAGAGAACCAATAAAGAAACAAAGACTTTGAACAATATATTACAGGAGCTGGACCTAATAGACATATACAGAATATAAAACCAAATACAGCAGGATATACATTCTTCTCAAGCACACAAGGATCATCCTCCAAGATAGACTACATGCTAGGCCACAGAGAAAGTCTCAATGAATTCTGAAAGACTGAAGTCATACAAAATAATTTCTCCAACCACAGTGGAATGAAGCTGGAAATCTGCAAGGGCCAAAGACCCAGATTAGGTACCAAGAAACGGAAGTTAAAAACACACTCTTAGACAAACAGTGAGTCAAAGAGGAAATCTCAAAAGAAATCAGTAACTACCTTGCAACTAATGAAAATGATAACACAACAAATCCAGACTTATGGGATGCAGCAAAAGCTGTACTGAGAGGGAAATTCGTAGCCATAAATTCATATATCAAAAAAAAACAAAAGAGTTAAAATTGAAGACCTACCTGCCCACTTGAGTAATTAATAAAGAAACAACAAACTAACCCCAAAGGAAGAAGAAAGAAAGAAATAACAAAGATCAGAGTAGAACTAAATGAAATGGAAAATAAGAAAGTGCTAGAAATAATAAACAAAACAAAAAGCTGGTTCTTTGGGAAGTTCAATAAAATTGACAAACCCTTTGCTAGACTAACAAAGTAAAAAAGAGAGAAGAAGCAAATATACAAAGTAAGAAATGAGAAAGGGAATATTACCACTGACCCCACAGAAATAAAGAATATAAGAGGATACTTTAAAAAACTATATGCCAATGAGAAGGACAATTTAGAGGAAATGGACAAATTCCTAGAAACACATAAGCAGTCTACATTGTTGAAAGAAGAAATTGACAATGTCAACAAACCAATCACAAGTAAAGAGATAGAATCAGTCATTAAAAACCTCCCAACGATGAAGAACCCTGGACCAGACAGCTTCACAGATGAATTCTACCAAACATTCCAGAAAGAACTAACACCAATATTGCTTAAACTCTATCAAAAAATTGAAATACAAATACAAAGGAGCATTGCCTAACTCATTCTATGATGTCAACATTACCCTAATACCAAAGCCAAGCAAGGACTCCACAAGAAAGGAAAATTACAGGCCAATCTCTCTAATGAACCTAGATGTGAAAATCCTCAACAAAGTACTTGCTAATCATATTCAACAACACATTAAACAAATTATACACCATGACCAAGTAGACTTCATTCCTGGTATGCAAGGATGATTCAACATAAGAAAATCAATAATGTAACACACCACATAAACAGATCAAAGGAAAAAAAATCACATGATCATATCTATAGATGCAGAAAAAACATTTGACAAAACACAGCACCCTTTCTTGATAAAAACACTGCAAAAGGTAAGGATAGCAAGAAACTTTCTGAACATGATAAAGGGCATATATGAAAAACCCACAGCTAACATCATTTACAATGGTGAAATCCTAAAATCTTTCCCTCTAAGATCAGGAATAAGACAAGGATGCCCACTATCACCCCTTCTATTTAACATTGTGTTAGATGTACTTGTTTGAGCACTGAGGCAAGAACCGGATATAAAAGGGATCCAAATAGGAAAGGAAGAAGTCAAAATTTCACTATTTGCAGATGACATGATCCTATACATAGAAAGCCCTGAGAAGTCTACAACAAAGCTTCTAGAACTTATACATGAGTTCAGTAAAGTCACAGGTTACAAGATAAATGCACAAAAATAGTAGCATTTCTGTACACCAATAATGAGCAATCTGAGAAGGAAATCAGGAATCAAATACCATTGACAATAGGAAATTAAAAAATCAAATACTTAGGAATAAATTTAACTTAAGATATAAAAGAATTATACACAGAAAACTACACAACACTGTTCAAGGAAATCAAAAAGACCTAAATAAATGGAAAAATATTCCCTGTTCATGGATAGGAAGACTATGATTAAGATGTCTCTCCTACCCAAATTGACGTACAGATTCAATGCAATCCAATAAAAATCAACACAGCATTTTTTAATGAACTAGAAAAACTAGCTATGAAATTTATTTGGAAAGGAACAAAGACCTAAATAGTCAAAGACATATTGAGAAAGAAAAATGAAACTGGAGGAATCACACCACCAGACTTCAAAACATACTGCAAAGCTACAGTGGTGAAAATGGCATGGTATTGGCACAAGGATAGATGCACTGACCAATGGAACTGAATTGAGAGTTCTGATATAGATTCTCAATATACAGTCACCTGATATTTGACAAGGCTACCAAGTCCACTCAACTGGGAAAGAATGTCCTCTTCAACAAATGATACTTGAATAACTGGATATCCATATACAAAAGAATGAAAGAAGATTATGGTCTCACACCTTATACAAAAATCAACTCAAGATGGGTCAAAGACCTAAATATAAGAACCAAGACCATAAAGACCTTGGAAAACAATATAGAGAAATATGTACAGGACCTTGTATAGGAAATGGCTTCATGAACTTCATACCCAAAGCATGAGCAGCAAAAGAAAAAATAGGTAAATGGGACCTCCTCAAAATTAAATCCTTTTGCACCTCAAAGGAGTTTATCAAGAAAGTGAAAAGCCTATACAATGGGAGAAAATATTTGGTAATCATATATCTGATAGGAGACTAATATCCTGAATATATAAAGAAATCCTATATCTTGAAAATAAAAAGACAAAAAAACCATTTTAAAAATGGGCAAGAGATTTGAACAAAACCTCTCCAAAGAAGAAATTGAAATGGCTAAGAAGCACATGAAAAGATACTCAAAGTCACTAACTATTAGGGAAATGCAAATCAAAACTACAATGAAATACCACCTTACTCCCGTAAGACTGGCAGCTATGAAAAAACAGAAGACTAAATGTGTTGAAGAGGATGTGGAGAAATGGGAAAACTCATCCACTGCTGGTGGGAATGCAGAAGGACCCACTCATTCTGGAGGACTGTTTGGCGGTTTCTCAAAAAACTAGCCATAGATTTTCCATATGACCCAGCAATTCCACTGCTGTGTATATACCTAGAAGAAATGAAAACAAGGACACAGACTGATATATGCACACCAATGCTCATAGAGGCATTATTCACTATTACCAAAAGTTGGAATCAACCCAAATGCCCATCAACAAATGAATAAATAAACAAAATGTGGTATATACATACAATGGAATACTACTCAGCTTTAAGAAGGAATATAGTACAAACATATGGGATAACATGGGTGAATCTTGAAGACCTTATGTTGAATGAAGCAAGCCAGGCATTGAAAGATAAATACTACATGATCTCTCTGATATGAAATAAGAAAACCAAGCTGTCTCAGAGAGCTAGAGACTGGAAGATAGGCTTACAGGAAATTGGTGGGGAAAAAAAGGTTGCAAGCTGACACCTACATGGGTGAAATCTATGATAAAGTGGACCTAAGTAGTTGGTACAGAGAAGGGATAAGATGGGGGCATAGGGACAGTATTGGGTGGGGCTTTGCAGGCTTGTGGGGCCTAGGGTTGGGAGGATGGGTCACATGGCTCAAGGAATCGAGGGGAGGATTGGGGGAACAGATGAACATGGGAGATTGTTGTGGTTGAAACTATAATGTTAAGAAAACTCTTTAGAAAATATAAACCAAGCAGTGAAGCTTGGTTGTTGCTGTTGGTCCTGAGGGGAGGGGGAGAGAGGAATAGAATAGATAGAAGCAGGGTACATGGGGGACAATGGAAGTGTTCCACAAGATCGTGCATAGAAGGATATAGGACGTGCTAAATTTCACCAAAAATATATAAAAGTGTATAGTCTAAAATGTAAACCATAATGTAAACCATCATGTAACTAAAAATTTAGAAAACTGTACAGTCTAAAATATAAACCATAATGTAAACCAAAATGGAACCATGTTTGGTAGCTATGTTTCAATATCTGTATATCAGCTACAGCAAATACAACATGAACATATAAAAAGAGCATTGCAGGGGAAGGGGGAAAAGGGTTTGATGTTGGATATACAGGAGTCCCCTATATTGTATATGTGACTTTACTGTGATCTAAAAATTTTTGAAAACAAAATTAAAAAAAAAAAAAGGTGTAGACACTGAGGAAGAAATGGAAGAAATTGCCTTGCCACTGCAATGTGCATACAGGGCAACACCTATTACAATGAAGAAAGGCAAAATGTCAAAAACAATGTTTTATGACATTTTTCATTTTGTAATACCCCAATTTATTTTTTACTTTATTTTAGTTTTTCTAAATTAGTATGCATTCTATTTCTAATCTTTACACCTATCCTTACTATTTCATTTTCCTACTAATTGAATTTGGCAATACATTAGGCTTCATTTTTGAAGAAGTTTTGGACCACAGAGGGGTTCGAATATGGGTGAGAAAAAAAATTACAATTAGATATCATTACATACCTATTAGACTGGCTGCTATTAAAAAGTCAGATGAATGTAACATTTAAAAGAAAAAATTAATTAATTAATTTTTAAAAAGTCAGAAAGCTGTAAATGCTGAAGAGGACATCGAGAGATAGGAACGTTTATTCACTGTTGGTGGGAATGTAGAATGATACAGCCACTTTGGAGGACCTTTTGGTGGTTCCTAAGGAAATTGAATATACACTTGCCATGGGACCCAAGAATACCTTTGCTAGGTATATACCCAGAAGAACTGAGAGCAGTGACATGAATAGATACCTCCACACTGATGTTCATAGCAGCGTTATTCACAATTGCCAAAAGTTGGAGAAAACCCAAGTGTCTATTAGCTGATGAATGGATAAAGAAACTGTGAAGTATACACATGATGGAATATTACACAGAAATAAGAAGAAATGAAGTTGGCAGCGGACTTGGCCCAGTGGTTAGGGTGTCCATCTACCACATGGGAAGTCCTCGGTTCAAACCCTAGGCCTCCTTGACCCGTGTGGAGCTGGCCAATGTGCAGTGCTGATGCGTGCAAGGAGTACCATGCCACACAGGGGTGTCCCCCATAGGGGAGCCCCACACGCAAGGAGTGCACCCTGTAAGGAGAGCCACCCAGTGCAAAAGAAAGTGCAGCCTGCCCAGGAATGGTGCTGCACACATGGAGAGCTTACACAACAAGATAATGCAACAAAAAGAAACACAGATTCCCGTGCTGCTGACAACAGAAGCAGACAAAGAAGACTCGGCAGCAAATAGACACAGAGAACAGACAACCAGGGTGGGGGAGAAAGGGAGAGAAATAAACAAATCTTTTTTTAAAAAAAGAAATGAAGTTCTGAAACATATGACAACATAGATGAACCTGGAGGACATTATGTTGAGTGAAGCAAGCCAGACCCAAAGGACAAATACTGTATGATTGCACTATTATGAACTAAGTATATTGTTTGAAATATGAATATGGGTAGAATTGCATATAAAAGACCATTTTTCTTTGAAACTGAACAAATGTAATTTAATACTACAAAATGTTAATATCAGACAAAAAAACCATTAAATTAAGTGGAGACCAGACACAGAGTATACCACATATTGTATGATTCCATTTATATAAAATGTAAATATAAATCAATTTATAAAGATGAAATGAGATTAGTGGTAGGGCTGAAGAAGGAATGCTAAGGGGGTTTGAAGTCTTTTTTTTTTTAGAGTAATGAAATTGTTCTAAACCTTTTAAGATGATAAATGTATAACATTGTGGTTATACCAAAAGCCATTGATTATACACTTTGGATAGAATATCCAGAAACAGCTGCTTTGTACAGTGGCAGAATCACAGAAACATTGAGAGGTGAGGAAGTTTCTTGTTTGTTTGTCTGTTTTTGCTTATTATTGTTATTGTCAAAATAATGAAAATGCTCTAATAATGATTGAAGTGATGAATGAACAACTATGTGATTATACCAAATACCATTGATTGTATACTTCAGATTAATTGTATACTTTATTAATATGTATCAATAAAATTTATTTGTTAAAAAATCCAGTTAATGATGGACTCACTGCCAACTTGAACAAAATTAGTATTCTTTTAGCAAGGAGGAAGGTGGTACTGAGGTAATGGTGGGGGATGGCTGTTGGATAGGAGAAAAACCATGCTTGGTATCTTTGTTCAAGTCCATTCTGCCTTCAAATGTTGCTTCCTTGATTCTATATCTATTCTATATCTTCTGTTCCATCTCCTATTTGTTCATGTTTATTGAAGGAATAGATTACATTAGCTGTTTCTATTTCTTCCCATCCTTCATTGATCAGCCCACAACTCTCAGTTTTTTAGTCCATTACTCCACTGAAACTGATCATTGACATGAGCGCAATTGAACTCAAAGCTTCCACCTGCAAATCTGTTCCTCTCAGAAAGTGTTATAACCATCTACCACAGTTTTTTCGATCAATAACCTACAAGTCATGCTTCAGTGCCCCTTTCCCTGAACTCCTATCTCTTATTTTTCACTAAGTCACCAAGTCCCAAGCAGAAGAAAGAATTATTCTAAGAGTTTCTCAAATTCCCTTTAATACATTAACCTTTCAGCTATCAGGGTAATCACTTAAAAATGCAGAGTTGACTAAGTTCATTGCCTCCTTAATACTTTCAATAGTTCATCATTAATGTCCAGATGAAGTTCAAATTCTTTAGCAGGAGATACAATGACCACTTTTTCTGCCATTCTACAACATTAACCAATGCTGAAATCCTATTGAAAATAGATAAGGCAGTTACCCTTCTCCAGAGTACTAATAGGTAAGTTCCCTCATTGATCTTTAGATAACAGCAGCAAGTCTGAGCACTTTATGCCACCAACACTAATGCACAAATGAACTTCCTGGCTTGAGTTTGGGCATCCCCCAGAGCTAATAAGTGTCCAGGAGAGTTATGCCCCTCATATTCTGAGTCAGAGGTGCTTGCAAATCATTACTTCTGGGTTCTGGATGTTGCTGGGGTGTGTTGCCCCTGAGGTCTTGGAGGATTTTCTCCAGTGATCTGGAGAATTGCTGAAGCAATGAACCCTATGTGACAGGGTATTAGAGCATATGGTCTCTTTTAGCCAGGGGAGGAAGTCTGGTCTATCACGTTTGGTGAAAATTTCAAGGGCCCGTCAACTCCTGTCCCTGGTAGAGATATGCAGTGGTAGAGACCAGTTCCTTGGACCTTCCCTCCTCAGACTCCCTCACCTCTTGTATCATTTGTTTTGCAGTTTGCTGGCACCATCTGCTCCCAGATCTCAGAAAGCATTTACATTCTTTTTCCTAAATGTAGAATTAAAAGAAAAGTGAAAAATTTATCCAACTCCTATTGCTATCAAGAAGAAAGCAAAGCATAGACAGAGAGGATCTCATGTATCAGAGATGAGGGAGCATAGCATGTTACTTTATAAAAGTGAAGAATATTCCTATGTGTTTAATATATATGATACAACTATGTCAAGAGAATACAACTCATGATTATGAAATAAACCCTTCTAAGTTATTACACAGGGCCAGCTTTTCTCATTTTGGCCTTCTCTCATTGAATATTACCTGCCTGGTAATATTATCTGAGTGTGCAAACCCTGCCTTAGACTGAGAGGGCCAACGCTCCATTTACTAACATAAACTGGGTATGGTTTCAGCAGGACCATACCCTTGATAAATAATAAGGGGAAACATTCCTCTTACTTGTGTCCAGTATGTGTGGCCTGTGAACACATTTATGTTGGGTTTATGTTGGGGAGGTCTCATGCAATTTTCTAATATATCCACAAATTCTTTGGCATACCTCCCATTGGCAGATGGAGTCTATGTCCTTTACCTTTGAATGTGAGTTGATGTTAGTAACTGTTTGCTTATGTAACCCTGAGGGTAGATCCTGAAAGGCAATAGAGCTTTTTTTTTTAAGGTACTGGGGCAGATGATTCAACCTGGGACCTTGTATGGGGGAAGCTGGCCTGCAACCACCGAGCCATATTGGCTCCCTTGACTTTGTTATTTCATTTGCTTGTTGCTGGTTTTTTGTTTTTAGGAGGCACCAGGACTGACCCTAGGACCTCCCATGTGGGAAGCAGGTGCTCAACTGTTTGAGCCAAATCTGCTCCTGCAATAGAGGTTTTTTTTTTTTACAATTTTACAAAAACTTTTATTTGTTTTCAAAGAGGTTTCTTTTTAATTTTTATATAATTTTTTTCTGAAGAGTAAATATTTTTCCCTGTATTTTTTAATTAAAGTTAATAGATCACAAGGAGTGTTACATTAAAAACATAAGAGGTTCCCATATAATCCACTCCCCACCCCCACCACATCATTTTTGTAAATTATATTTTTTGAAGATATATATATCACAAAAAAATATTACATTAAAAAATATAAGAGGTCCTGGTATACCCCCTACCTCCCCACCCCACTCCTCCCACACCAACAGCCTCCCCCATCACTGTGGCACACTCATCGCACTCGGAACACATTTTGGGGCACTGCTGCCCTACATAGATAATAGTTTACCCTGCAGTTTCCACTCTCCCCCAGTACATTCAGTGGGTTATGGCAGGATACATGAAGTTCAACATCTGACCCTTCAATATCATTTAGGACAACTCAAAATCCCAAAAATGCCCCCACATCACATCTCTTCTACCATATCCCTGCCCTTGGCAACTACCATGGCCACTTTCTCCACCTCGATGCTAAAATTTCTTGTATTACTCATCCCAATAGTTTTATAGTAGAATATCAGTAAGTCCACTCTAGTCCATATGGCGATGTCCTCTCCACCTCTAGATAAAGAGGGGGCTTACATTAGACATGGATGATGGATGCAATTCCTCTGCTTGCAGTTGTAGACAATTTTGTTTCCCTGGTGTGGTGGTTGACCATTTTCACCACGCTGTTAGCTGATCTGGGTAAGACAAGAAACTAGAGAGTAGGAGTCGCCACTCTGCTGAGGCTCAGGGTCCAGCTGGCACATGGGCAGTCCAGAGATTCAAGTCTCCTGAGTATGGACCATCCCTAGCACCAACCACAGGTTCAGTAAAAGTGACAGAAGAGGGGGAAAAAAGTGTAGAAAAGTCACACCTGAGTCCAGCTTCATCACACTCAGGATCACAAATTCCAAAGTAAGGCCTTCTGACATGGCACAGGGCTCCAAATCCATCTGCTATGACCATATACCCTGTGGATCTCCATAGTCTTCAGGAGAACCAGTACCTAGGGTTGTATCTACTTTGGCTTTTTCTGGGGTCCTGCTGAGGTGTGCGTAAGCGTGACCCCTCTGATGACCTCCCAACTCTTTTTGGAAGACTCTTAGCTATACAAACTCATTTGTCTTTGCCATTTCCCCCTTTTATTCAAGGTCAAAAAACAGTTTTTAACACTTGATCCAATATGTAGGCTGAGGTATCCTGCTGGTCTGAGTTGACCCTTTTATTCAAGGTCTCTCTCTAGTTGCTTCTCCAGTTAATGATTGGTAGTAATCCCTTGGTGCCAGGGAAGCTCATCCCCAGAAGTCATGTCCCACATGGGGGGGGAAGATAATGCATTTACATACAGAGTTTGACTTAGAGAGTGGTCACATTTGAGCAACATGGAAGCTCTCAGGAGGTAATTCTTAGGCACCCTACAGCTCTAGACCTAGTTCCTTTTTCAGGCACACAGGCTCCTAAGCACAGTCATCAGTATCAAGCACTCATTATTGGACCATCCTTCCTTGTTGATCTTTCCCATTGCATTTGGGGGATTATTGTTGTTCCTTTGGGGAATGTGACAGAGCTCCCCTGGATAGGAACTCAGCACTTTCTCAGTTGACATTTGTAACTGTAACAACTATAAAAATACCCAACATACATCATAACATATTTATGTCCCCTGTATACATGCCCCAGAGAACTCCCCTCCCCACCCATGTGCCCCCCCCCATCAATAACACCCCACACCAGAATTCCTCCCCTGCCATAGTTGAACCTCTCTGTGGTCCAAATCTTCAACAATGAATCCCAATTTATTGCTAAATTCAATTTATAGGAAATTGAAATGTAGCGATGGGTTTAAAGTTTAGAAATAGAATACATGGTAATTTAGAAATACTAAAATAAAGTAAAAATAAATGGGTGTATTAATAAAATGAAAAATATTATAAAGTTTTGTTTCTAATGTTTTGCCTTTTATCATTGTAATAGGTATTGCCCTGTATGTACAGTGGCAAGGCACTTTCATTTGTTCCTCAGTGTGTACATTCTTTCTTTTTTTTCCTAATTTTTAATTTTCTCTTCAAAAAAGTTTTAGATCACAGTAATTCACATACACAATATAGGAGACTCCCAGATATCCAACATCAAACTCTTTTCCCCTTTCCCAGAAATGATCTCTTTACATGTTCATGTTATATTTGCTGCAGCTGATGTACAGATTTTGAAACAAAGCTATCAAACATGGTTCCATTTTGGTTTGCATCATTGTTTATATTTTAGACTGCACAAATTTCTAATTTTTTAGTTTCCTTATGTTTTACATTATGGTTTACATTTTAGTTTATAGACTTACACACTTTAGATGTAAGTTGACATGCCCATTATTGCATGATCTTGTAGAGTACTTCCATTGACCCCCGTTGCCCTGCTTCCATCCATGCTATAGTTCTCTCCCCCTCCCCTCAGGGCACACCATGACAATCAATCTTCACTACTTGAGGAACCAGATTTACAGATACTGCAACAATGCTGAGGGTTTGACATACTAGGCTGCCCTAACTAATTGGGAGCCAGCCATTCTCTTGAAGGACACAATTCCCTCTATTTGGGAATATCAGGTCTCCCCAGAAGGTGGGTACACCTTCACACTCATTGTATGGGTCTCCATCCAATGATATAACACACTATGACCCAATGAGCACTCACACACTCCCTAAAAGCTTGCCCCTGTACCAGGTGCTCCCCTACTAAGAACCTTAAAAACGTGATCCTTTCTTATTATATTTTCTACAGAGTTTTCTCAACACTATAGTTTCAACCATATATCTGACATTCTCCCATACTCAACAGTTCCCCCCAGCCCTTCCCCCAATTCCTTGGGTCAGCTGACCCATTCTCCCAACCCTTGCCCCCTCAAGCTCTCAAAGTCCCATTCAAAGTTATCCCTATGACCCCATCTTATCATTTCCCTATAAAAATACTTACATCCAGCTTATCATAGACATCACTCATGTAGGCATCACCCGCAACCTTCCTCTCCCCCCCCCAAATTCCTTTAAACCTATCTTACAGTCTTTAGCTCTCTGAGACAGTTCAGTTTGCTTGTTTCATATCAGAGAGGTCACGTAGTATTTGTCCTTCAATGCCTGGCTTACTTCATTCAATGTAAGGTCCTCAAGATTCATCCATGTTATCACATGTGTTTGTACTGTATTCCTTCTTATAGCTGAGTAGTATTCCATAGTATGTATATACCACATTTTATTTATCCATTCATCCATTGATGGGCATTTGGGTTGATTCCAACTTTTGGCAATAGTGAATAATGTTGATATGAACATTGGTGTGCCTATATCAGTTTGTGTCCTTATTTTCAGGAATTGCTGGGTCATATGACAAATCTATAGCTAACTTTTTGAGAAACCACTAAACAGTCCTCCAGAATGGTTGGATCCTTCTGCATTCTCACCAGCAGTAGGTGAGTGCTCCCATTCCTCCACATTCTCTCCAGCACTTATAGACTTCTGTTTGTTTTTGTTTTTTTTTTTTTTTTGATTGCTGCCAGTCTGACGGGTGTAAAATGGTATCTCATTGTAGTTTTGATTTGCACTTCCATAATAGCTAGTGATGTTGAGCATTTTTTCATGTGCTTTTTAGCCATTTGTATTTCTTCTTTTGAGAAGCATCTGTTCAAATCTTTTCCCCATTTTTTAAATGGGTTTTGTCTTTTTATTTTCAAGATATAGGAGTTCTTTATATATGCAGAATTTAAGTCTTCTATCAGATATATGGTTACCAAATATTTTCTCCCATCGGGTAGCCTTTCTTTTCACTTTCATGACAAACTCTTTGAGGTGCAGAAGGCTTTAATTTTGAGGAAGACCCATTTATGTATTTTTTCTTTTGCTGCTCATGCTTTGGGTGTGAAGTTCATGAAGCCATTTCCTATTACAGGGTCCTATAGGTGCTTCCCTACATTGTTTTCCAAGGTCTTTATGGTCTTGGCTCTTACATTTAGGTCTTTGATCCATCTTGAGTTGATTTTTGTATAAGGTGTGAGATGGTAATCCTCTTTCCTTCTTTTGCATATGGATATCCAATTCTCTAGGCACCATTTGTTGACAAGGCCATTCTCTCCCAGTTGTTGAGTGGGCTTGGTGGCCTTGTCAAATATAAGATGAGTGTATATGTGAGGATCTATATCAGAACTCTCAATTCAGTTCCATTGGTCAGTGCATCTATCCTTGTGCCAATACCATGCCGTTTTCACTACTGTAGCTTTGTAGTATGTTTTGAAGTCTGGTGGTGTGATTCCTCCAGTTTCATTTTTCTTTCTCAATATGTCTTTGACTATTTAGGGCCTCTTTCTTTTCCAAATAAATTTCATAGATAGTTTTTCTAGTTCCTTAAAGAAGGCTGTATTGATTTTTATTGGGATTGCATTGAATCTGTACATCAGTTTTGGTAGGATAGACATCTTAATAATATTTAGTCTTCCTATCCATGAACAGGGAATATTCTTCCATTAATTTAGGTCTTCTTTGATTTCCTTGAACAGCGTTGTGTAGTTTTCTGTGTATAATCTTTTACATCTTAAGTTAAATTTATTCCTAGGTATTTGATTTTTTTATTTCCTATTGTTTTTTGTCAATGGTATTTGATTCCTGATTTCCTCCTCAGATTGCTCATTATTGGTGTACAGAAATGCTACTGATTTTTGAGCATTTATCTTGTAACCTGTGCCTTTACTGAACTCACGTATAAGTTCTAGAAGCTTTGGTGTAGACTTCTCAGGGTTTTCTATGTATAGGATGATGTCATCTGAAAAGAGTGAAATTATGACCTCTTCCTTTCCTGTTTGGATCCCTTTTATATCTGGTTCTTGCCTCAGTGCTCAAACAAGTACATCTAACACAATGTTAAATAGAAGGGGTGATAGTGGGCATCCTTGTCTTGTTCCTGATCTTAGAGGGAAAAATTTTAGGATTTCACCATTGTAAATGATGTTAGCTGTGGGTTTTTCATATATGCCCTTTATCATGTTCAGAAAATTCCTTGCTATTCCTATCTTTTGCAGTGTTTTTATCAAGAAAGGGTGCTGTATTTTGTCAAATGCTTTTTCTGCATCTATAGATATGATCATGTGATTTTTTTTCCTTTGATCTGTTTATGTGGTGTGTTACATTATTGATTTTCTTTTGTTGAATCATCCTTGTGTACCAGGAATGAAGTCTACTTGGTCATGGTGTATAATTTGTTTAATGTGTTGTAGAATATGATTAGCAAGTATTTTGTTGAGGATTTTCACATCTGGGTTCATTAGAGAGATGGGTCTGTAATTTTCCTTTCTTGTGGTGTCTTTGTTTGGCTTTTGTATTAGGGTAATGTTGGCATCATAAAATGAATTAGGCAATGTTCCTTCTATTTCAATCTTTTGAAAGAGTTTAAGCAAAATTGGTGTTATTTCTTTCTGGAATATTTAGTAGAATTCACCTGTGAAGCCATCCGGCCCAGGGTTCTTCTTACTTGGAAGGTTTTTAATGACTCTTTACTTGTGATTGTTAAGATCCTTGATTTCTTCTTTTGTCAATATAGGTTGCTTATGTGTTTCTAAGAATTTGTCCATTTCCTCTAAATTGTCTTTCTTGTTTCAATAAATTTTTTCAAGTATCCTTTTACGATAGTCTTTATTTCAGTGGGGTCAGTGATGATATCACCCCTCTTGTTTCTTATTTTGTGTACTTGCATCTCTTCTCTTTTTGTTGTTGTTGTTAGTCTAGGTAAGGGTTTGTCAATTTTATTGATCTTCTCAAAGAACCAGTTCTTTATTTTGTTTCTTTTTTTGAGTGCTTTCCTGTTTTCTATTTCATTTAGTTCTACTCTGATCTTTGTTATTTCTTTCTTTCTTCTTTCTTCATGGTTAGTTTGTTGTATTTTTTACTAATTCCTCCAATTGTTCAGTTAGTTCTTCAGTTTTAGCTCTTTCTTCTTTTTTGATGTATGAATTTATGGCTATGAATTTCCCTCTCAATGCTGCTTTTGCTGCATCCCGTAAGTTTTGATATGTTGTGTTATCATTTTCATTCATTTCAAGGTAGTTATTATTTTCTTTTGAGATTTCCCCCTTGACCCACTGGTTTCTAAGAGTGTGTTGTTTAACTTCCATATCTTGGTGTCAAATCTGGGCCTCTGGCCCTTGCAGATTTCCAGCTTCACCCCACTGTGATGAGAGAAATTATTTTGTATGATTTTGATCTTTCTGAATTCATTGAAACTTTTTTTGTGGCTAGCAAGTGGTCTGTCTTGGAGGATGATCCATGTGCACTTGGGAAAATTGTATTTCCTGTTGTATTGGGGTGTAATGTTTTGTATATGTCTATTAGGTCCAGTTCCTCTAATATATTGTTCAAAGTCTTTGTTTCTTAATTGATTCTCTTTTGAGATGTTTGTTCAATGGTGATAGTGTATTAAAGTCCCCCACTATAATTGTAGAGGCATCTATTCCTTCACTTAGTTTTTTTCAGTGTGTGCCTCATTGATGTGGAGGCACCCTAGTTAGGAGCATAAATGCTTATGATTTTTCTTTCTTCTTGACAGATTACCCCTTTTACTAATATGTAGTTTCCATCTTTGTCTCTCAATAGTTTTGCATTTAAGGTCTATTTTGTCTGATATTAATATAGCTAATCCTGTCCTTTTATGGTTATTGTTAGCCTGTAAGATTGTTTTCCAGCCATTCACTTTCAACCTCTTTGAATCCCTGGATCTAATATGTGTTTCTTGTAGACACATACAGATGGGTCATATTTCCTTATCCATTCTTCCAATCTGAGTCTCTTGACAGGTGAGTTTAATCCATTGGCATTCAGTGTTATTACTCTCAAAGAATTACACTGGCCATATTTTCTTTGGATTTGTGTATGTCATATGTTGTGTTTTGTTCTCTTTTTGTCTTCTTAGTTGTTCTTACACTCTCCTCCAACTCTGTCTCTCCTGTTTGTTCCTTTCCTCCTGCAGAACTCCCTTTAGTATTTCTTGAAGGGCAGGTTTCTTGTTGGCATACTCTCTTAGTTTCTGTTTATCTGTGAATATTTTGAACTCTCCATCATTTTTGAATGCCAGCTTTGCTGGATAGAGTATTGGTTGGAAATTGTTTTCTTTTAGTACCTTGACTATGCCATACCACTGCCTTCTTGTTTCCATGGTTTCAGTGTGAGAAATCAGCACTTAATCTTATTGTGCTTTCCTTGTATGAGATGGTTCCCCTTTCTCTTGCTGCTTTCAGTGTTTTCTCTTTGTCCTGAGCATTGGATAATTTGCCAACCATATGTCTTGGGGTAGGCCTGTTGGAATTTATGCTGTTTTGGGGTGCATTGTGCTTCCTGGACCTCTATATGCATCTCCCTCATAGGTTTGGGAAGTTTTCAGCCATTATTTCCTCCAACACCTCTTTTATCCCCTTTCCCTTCTCTTCTCCTTCTGGGAAGCTTATAAGGTATATGTTTGTGCATTTTCTCTTGCATTCAGGTCCCTAAGTTCCTGCTGGATTTTTTCTATATTTATCGATCATTTCAGCTATCAGCTTGATTTCAGATGTACCATACTCCACATCACTAATTCTTTCCTCTGCCTCTTCAAATCTGCTGTTATTTGCTGAGAGTGTATTTTTTATTTTTCTGATTGTCCTATTGATCCCCGTCATATCTGTGATCTTTTTGTGCATGATCACAATTTCTTCTATATACTCTCCAAGGTTCTCTTAATATGCTTAATCTCTTCCTCATGCCATTGAATTGGTCCATGATACGTGTTTTGAGAGTTTTAATTACTTATTCATGTTCCACTTCTCTTCCTGATTTTTAGTTTGCTCATTGGATTGGCCCATGTTTTCCTGATTATTGGTATGGTCTGTAGTTTTTTGTTGCTGTCTGGTTATCATTTTATCTTGTTGGTTTATTCTGTTGATTATCTTCTTCATATAGTCTTGGGGTTTAATTAGTTGTTGTTTTTGTGTGCCTGTTAAGTCTTCCCTTTGTCACTTTTTCTTTTATTTCCTAATTGTTAGCTAAGTTCCCTTGAAGTAAAATATTAGGTCCAGAGAAAGCAAAAGGGGTAAGAAAAGTAAAATATAATAGTAGTATTGACAGTGAATGTTAGCAGAAGAACCATGGGAGATCTAGGAGAATGGATATTGCACTCATGTAAGCTGTGTATAGTTATAACCATAAAAAAGTGGAGTACCTATAATGAGATAGTAAACTGAATATGGGGAGGAATATAATATGAATTAAAAGGTCAGTGTGGTCAGGAAAGAGGGAAAAAGAAAAGAAAGGATAATAATATAAAGTGTGAATAAATGATAGAAAACAGATTAGAGGTATCAGAGTAAAAAGTCAGAAATATTGAGGGCTAAACAGAGAGAGGTGGAATGTAAGAGAAACAATAAATAATGGAGGAGAGAACAATGTAAAGGAAAGCATTGGTAGCCAAAATCAGTACACACAAAAAAGAGAAAATTGAGGATGAGGAAGCACAGCACATAAGAAATGTTGCCTACAGCACTAATATAAAAAAAGAGGAAAAGAGGAAAAAAGGAAAAAGAAAGAGAGAAGGAAAAAAAGAGCAAGAAAAAGGGGAGGGAGAAAAAAGAAAAAGAAAAAGAAAAAAAAAGGGGGGGGGAGTGGTGGAGAGATAAAGAGGAAGGAAAAACAAGAAAATAAACCAACAAAAAAGACCAGACAGGGTCTCAGGCAAAGAATCCTCTTTGCAACTGAATAAACTGCTTAGGAGTCTGACCTTCCCTCTTTCTCCCTTCCTCACTTCCCTCTCTCCCAAGGCAGCAGGAAGGCTGCCTGAGGGCTCCTATAGGAAATTCAAATGGGCCCCTGGTGAACTAACTCACCTGAGAAAATAATTTCTCTTAATTTCTTAAGAGAGCACCCACCCCTTGCTAGGAACCCTAAATATGCTATTGGAAGCCTGTAAAGCATGTCCTACTGTCCCTCTCCCTTAGGTGTGCTACAAGGGGGCTAGTTAATTTTCTGACTCAGGCTTCTCCCAGACCAAGTTTCCTATCCCAAGGCATTTAGGTAAGTTGGGCTCTCAGTGGATTCACCTCTCCTCTCTTCCTAGGCTCTCCCTAAGTCAACTGATATGTTCCTCCAAACTCAATAAAAGAGGGGGACCACAAAATTGAACCTGCACTCCTTGGCCCCTCTGCACCTCCCACCTAAACTCTCCCACTCCTGGAGTTAGTCCGACACCAGAAGAGTAGGACAATGCTGGGTTTCCCAGAGTGCTGGGCTCAGGAAACAGAGCCCCAGGAGAATGTCGACTCAGGGTATGTAGGTCTGTGAAACGTGGGCTGTGGGGGTTCAGGCTTGGGGTTCATGCATTTGGGGAACACAGGGCTTGGAAACTCTGCCCCATGACTGGCAGTTTTCAGTGAATGCTGCGGCTCTTAGCCCTAGGGGGGAAGGGATTTATCTTCCCACAGCTTCCGAGTTCAGTGATAGAAACCTGCAGTTCTACCTTGAGTAAACTCCAGTTCTCTTGCAATCTCACCAGATCTATGTCCAGACACCTCCCACCTTGCAGGTTCCTGAAACAGCCTGCTCCAGTAGGACTCCATCACCACACAGCCAGTTTTTTGTGAGAGAGATGATGAGGGTATACTTACTCAGACCCCATCTTGCCCCACCCTTATCGCAATAGTTTTTTTTTTAATTATTTTTTTAAAATTTCTCTCCCCTTCCCTCCCCCACCCCCAGTTGTCTGCTCTCTGTGTCCATTCACTGTGTGTTCTTCTGTGACCCCTTCTGTCCTTATCAGTGGCACCAGGAATCTGTGTTTCTTTTTGTTGCATCACCTTGCCGTGTCAGCTCTCTGTGTGTGCAGCACCATTCTTGGGCAGGCTGCACTTTCGCACTCGGTGGCTCTCCTTACGGGGTGCACTCCTTGCATGTGGGGCTCCCCTATGCGGGGGACACCCCTGTGTGGCACAGCACTCCTTGAGTGCATCAGCACTGCACATGGGCCAGCTCCACACTGAGCCATCGTATAAGAAATCTGAGGCAGCCATGTGGTGAGAAAGTCCAGGTCACATAACAAGGCCACTGGTATGTGTCCCAACCAACACCCCCAGATCAAGTCCCATGGGAGTGTAGGTGATCCCAGATGATTCTTGCCTTAGGCTTGTAAGTTGTCCCCAGCTGAGGCCCTAGACATACTGGAACAGAAAAACAAAACAACAACAAAACATCCCCCACTATCCTTCCAAATCCCTGGCCCACAGAATTTGTGAACATATAGAATGATCTTATAAACTGCCATATTTTAATATAATTTGTTATGTAGCAATACATAATCAGAATAGATATGTATACTTTATGTTTGGTTTTGGATGAATCTATGTGAGTTTTCAAAGAGTTACAATAGATTGTGAGTAGAAATCAGAGATGAGCCAACAGACAAATTATTCTATCTTCACCTCATTCATAAGAGTTGGTGATTTTATTGTAGACATAGTAAACCAGTCTTTGTGAAAGGTGCAGGTTGAATATTGATTTCTCTGTTCAAGTTATAGGAGTGGGAGGCAGGAGTGGGAAATTACACTACTTATATTTCCCCCAAGCACATATTTCCTTAAGCATGCATTTCCCTAAGATAATAGGTTCCCATCATCAATCATCCTCAGACCTGAAGAGGTTAAGGAGCTCTTGTGCTGGGCACTGAATAAGGGAATATGAAAAACAATGTTCTCATTATAAAACCATAGGCCACAGGTTAAGGTGGGAGACAACCAGGGTTAGCAGGAAACCACCCGTGAAGGGGCATGATAACTAGTGTTTAGGAAATCAGACCATGTCACTCTATTCTACAGATGAACATCTTTCAGTATCTTCTACCCTGAGAGAGCTTTGATATGAAACTGTCTTCAGCTAAGGATGTCTTAATTACACGAGGTATTGAGCGTGAACACTTGAGGTTAAGCTTTCTCTGTAATCAACAATTCAAAGAGAAAGAAGGAGCAGAGGTTAAGGACAATGAGAGCAAGATTTTAGGAAGAGGGAGGAGAAAAGGGGCACTAAAGAGTGTTGGAACTCAGACTCAAGCCTTGCCAATTGGTGTCTAAATGGGAAGTTAAGTTTGGAGGTGTCAGACACTATCCTCCTAGAATTTCCCCCAATTCTACAAAATTAGACCCTTCTAGCATGTTTGTGCTATGTGATGATTGGACTATGAGTGGATAACTCACTTGAGCTGAGTCACTCAGATTCATTATTTTGGGTACTGAAGTTGGGAAGTAATGAAGCTGGAAGTCAGGAGAGGCCACATTGTGACACTAGATTAGTTACTCAGAAAGAAAACAAATGATATAGGTTCTTAGGGGAGAAAAGGAGATGCAAATGATCAACTGGCCCCACAGAGGTGGATGGAGTAGCTGCCTTGGTTTTTCTTGACTTTCTCATTGCTAGTTACTTGCTCATTAGGTCTGGTTGACTGTCCTGCCACTTAATTCTGTGAAATAACTCTGTCTTCTTGAACTAGAATACTTTTTTCTGATCTGAATAGGTTTCAGTGCCTTGTGACCCTAAGAGCATTGATTTTAAAATAACATTATGGTAAAGACAGGGCCAGGATTCATTTCTAAATCACATTTCTTTGTTCAAAAGTATCTGCTCTTGAAGGTAGATTAAAATTTATTAGGAGATAGAGGCAGGGGAAAAGGGTAAAAATGTTAAGAAAAAGAAAGTGTAAACCTGGTATGCATTTGTCAAAATTCCGTGAATGTGCACTTATGATTTGTTCATTTCATTGGATATAAATTTACATTAAAGGGAAGTAAAAAAAAAATCTGCTCTTATCAACAACACCTTTTTGAGATCATTTCAATTGATATAAATCACAAATAAATACCAGGAAGGTATGTGATCCAGTCTCTGCAGAATAAGTCATTCATAGAAACTCTCATCTGACTCCTGAAAACTTAAAAACAGTAAACTCCTGAAGTTTATGTGAACAACATGGCACTGGGAGTTCGCACTGTTTTTTAACTGGAAATCTTCCAAAAATATTGCTTCGTTTTGCTCTATTTCCAAAGTTTTCCAATTCTGTTCTAGCATTTTCCCTCTGCCCTTCATTGGCATGGGGACCTCTACTCATCATCATTTTCCATCACTGCTCCCATCTACTCTACCTCCAGGGCAGAAGGCATCACATGAAGCCACATCAGGTCTTTCTAGGACAGCCTTAAGGTCTAGCAGCTCTACATGACCTCTTCTTCCTTGATCTCCACAGAGCCCCTTATAAAGTATGATTCTTCTGTGTCTTACAAGACTTGGAGGCCTTGGGGTTTTCAGTAGATGATTATCCACCATGCATAATCTACGACATGTTTTAATTCTTCAAAACATTCAGTAATGAACCTGCCTAGGCTTCTGTTTTCTCCTTCACTCTGTGAATTGGTCTATCTGCCCTCTGTGGGAGCCATTCTAAATTTCCCTCCCGCCCTTCCTTTCTTCCTTCTTTTCCTTCCTCACTTTCTCTTGTTTTCTCTCTCTCCTTTTTCTCCTATTTATTTCTCTTCCTTCCTTCTCATTGTCTCTCCCCCTCTCCAATTCTTTCTTTTTTTCCTTTCTTTTCTGCTCACTTCCTCTCTATTTCACTTTCTCCCTCCCTCCTTTATTTCTTTCTCAATTACTTTCCCTTGCTGTTTTAATCTCCCTTTCTCTTATTTTTCTTTCTTTTTTTTCTCTCTTTCCCCCTCCCTCTCCATTTCTTTCTTCCTCTCTCTCTCCTTTCTTTCAACATCTAACATGGAAAAGTTTTGTGCTATTAACCAGGGAAAGGCAAATCAAAATCAGATTCATGTCCTGCCCTAAAGAATCTAATATATTCCAAGGGAGTTGGAGGACCCAAAGGGAAGGTGAGGAAAGAGAGAGAACAATATAAATCTCCCTGCTGGCCTCACTGGACCCAGGCTAGCCCAGACCTCTTCCACAACTTGTGCCAAGGCTTCCCGTATTGAATTTTCCCAGTGGTGCTCTTGGGCAGGTCCAAGACAAACTCCAGCAGTTGGGAAAGATCATTGCAGGGAGGGCCATCTGTGTCCTGAACTGGGCTGAATTTTGCTCAGGCATCAGAGGAAACTTGAGCTTGGAGCTCCAGGTGAGTGAGAACTTACCCTGGAAAACTCCCAGAGCAGCACCATTTAGAATAAGAAGCTTCAGAAAGTGCTCTGGGACAAGGACAAGAAGACGATGGCTAGCACTGGTCATGAAGTTCTAGTCATCCGATCCTAGACATGCTCTAGGACAGAGAAGAAGCAGCAGGGCAGTATGGTCAGACACCTGAGCTTCAGTATCAGACTGTCTGGGCTCCAGGCCATCCTCCAATGCTTACCTGGTTTTGCATGGGTCATTTGACCTTTCTGATACTCAGTTTCCCCATTGAGTAAAGAGGAGGCTAACAACCTCATCTTGTGACAATCAAATGAGACTATACTGGTTAGGTTCTTGGCATGGAGTAAGCACTCAAAAATATTCACTGTGGACCAGAGATGATATAATTTAAGAGGCAGGAAACATGGTTTTGAGTTCCTCTCAGCCATTTCCTATCCATGAACCCTTAGTAAAATTATAAATTCTTTCCAATTGTAATTTTCTCTCAAGTGCACTATTTATTGCTGAGGACCCTCTAACTATACTATTCCTGAATCCTAACATATGGATAATGAAGATAATTCATTGAGGCTTCGCTATGGAGCTCAGCTTGCCAGGGCAGTGAACTGGGCACAGTGTGGGCGACCGTGGCTGACTGCCCGGGGGTTGATGGCTGGCCAGCTGGTTGGAGGCAGGGCCAGGAGCTGAGTCGGGTGACCCAGGAAGCCAGCTGGTCAGCCTCACATCAGGCCACTCTGTTGGTACCCTCAATGATATGCCCCTCCCGCTGAGCCCCAAGCCCTGTGCTTTCTCCACAAGATGGATGGTTTTGCTGGCAGGTTTGATGATTGTACATCTGCTGCAAGTACCTCTGAAGTTCAAGATCACCTCTCAGCTCTTAAGTTATGAGTTCAACAAGAAGACAGAATCACTGTTCTGAAAGCAGCTTTGGCTGATGTTTTGAGGCATCTTGCAATCTCTGATCATGTGGCCTCAGTGAAAAAATGAGTCCCAAATAAAGGCCAGCTAGGCATTGGATAATCTATAATATTTCCATATCCTGTATAACCAATGGCAGTGCTGGAAACAGAAAACCAAGTCACACCAGTTCTGTCTCAGTTGCAAGAAAAGACACCCTTTCTCCTGGCACCAAAACTGATACAGAAAAAAGAAAGAAAAACCACAAGGACAGAGAGAGAAAAAAGAGGAATCTCATTTTAATTATCCAAGTCCACAAATTCAAGCATCACCTCCTCCTCAACCTTCTTCACAGCCTCTCCAAATATACAAACTCAAGAAAGCAAGAATTCCACTCCCACCCAAAGCATAAAATGACCACCAGCAGCTGAAAAGTCACAAAAGTCATGGGAAAATTCAGATGGTAATTGCAATAAATAATTGAGGACAGCTCCAACATCAAAATGAATATCAAAAGTTATTAAAATGCAGACAAACATATAGATGTTATCATCAACCAAGAAAGAGAGTATATTAAAATGTTTATATGAGGTGGGGCAGACACAATGTTCATTTCTTCTGACTGTGGCAACTATGATGGCATCAGAAGAGAACTGCTGCCTGAGAGGCTTAAACTGGTGTGGGTATTTAGTTGTAGAGGAAAGGGTTGTTGAGCTAATGTTTGCCTTCTTCCAACTGGCGGAACAGTTGATTCTATAGCATCAGTAGTAGTCCTATTTAATTATGAACAAAGAACTCGACGACATGACCTGGGTCATGCAGACCATGAGAAATGCCTTGCTATATGGCCTGACAAAATTAGAATTGCAACTGGACAGATTGCTGCAGTGGACAAAGGTGGAAGGCCTCTGCAATGCCATGTCAGAGTGTGGGATTCAGTTAGTCTTGCCACATGGCAAATAATTGGACTTTTGAGGGTGAAAGTGGGTGCCTGGATTTTTGAAAAACAGATTCTGGTGCTCATTTATGAATTACTGATGACCCCAGTGAGCACATGCTTGCTGTACAGGACCAGCAGAAAAAAGCAAAAAGAGCAGAAATAAGGACAACATATGATGTTGTTTTGGCTGTGCAGTTCCTCCCAACAGATGCAAATACCATAATAACATGTGGTAAATCTGTTTGTTTGTTTTTTTTCCTGAATCTAGAGTGGCAATTTCCTAACAAAAAAACTAGGAAGCTTTGGGAAATATGAAAAAACAAGTTGTGCAGTGTTCAGCATTCTTGAGGAATGGAGATGTTCTTACTGGAGACTCAGGTGGAGTCATATTTACATGGAGCAAAACCACCATAGAACCCACACCTGGGAAAGAGCCTAAAGGTATATATCAAATCAGCAAACAAGTCAAGGCTCCTGATGGCAGTGTGTTTTCACTTTGTCTGAGGAGATATGAGATGTTGTTAACAGGAGGAGGGAAAGACCGAAAAAAAATTCTGTGGGATCATGAGCTGAATCCTGAAAGAGAAATAGAGGTTCCCGCTCAATACTCAACAAATCAGAGCTGTAGCAGAAGGAAAGGCAGGTCCATTTTTAGTAGGCACATCACAAAACTATTTTACAGGGAACTTTTCATGATGGCTTCCAAATAGAAGTACAGGGTTAAACAGATGAGCTTTAGGGTCTTGCCACACAATACCTTTAAAGATTTGCTTTTGGCATGTGCTCAGGACAGTCAAGTTTTATGTGGAATTCAGTGGAACACAAGCTGGAATGGACCAGGCTCATAGATGAACCAGAACGCTGTGCAGATCTGCATCCAAGTGGCACAGTGGTGGCCATAGGAACACACTCAGGCAGGTGGTTTGTTCTGGATGCAGAAACCAGAGACCTTGTTTCTATCTGCCCAGATGGGAATGAGTAACTCCCTGTGATGTGCTTCTCAGAAGATGGTACCTTTTTGACTATAGGATCTCATGACAATATTTATCTCCACGTCAGCTCAGAAAATGGAAGAAAATACAGCAGATATGGAAAGTGCAGTTATATCACATACCTGGATTGGTCTCCAGACAACAACTATATAACGTCTAACTCAGAAGACTACGAGAGGTTGTCCTGGGACATTTCACATGGCTGCAAACTAATGAATCAATTGCATCATAAGAATATTGATCAGATGACATATGCCTGTGTACTTTCATGTCTTTGGTGTCTGGCCAGAAGGATCTGATCGGACAGATATCAATGCCCTGGTGCAATCCCACAAGAGAAAGGCAATAGTGGCTGATGACTTCTGCCAAGTTCATCTGTTTCACTATCCCTACTCCAAAACAAAGGCTCCCAGTCATAAGTTTAGTGCCCACAGCAGCCACATCACCAATGCCAGTTTTACACCCAATGACAGTCATCTGATTTCAACTGGTGGAAAAGACACGAGCATTATTCAGTGGAAAGTTGTGGAAAGATTATATTTGCCTCAGGATGAGATTGTACCAGATACTACCCTAACCAAAGCCCCCAACTCTCCCCAACTCCGCCTCCTTCTCAGCCTTTATATGAGACAGCTGAAGAAGAAAGTAGACTAAGCCAATCTCCCACACTTTGGGAGAATAGCCTGGAGCAAGTGAAGGTGGCAGCAAAGACCTCGGTGAGCTGATTTATGAACAGCTTTCCAAGACAAGCAAGGAACAGAGTGAAGCTGCTCTGACCAAGGACCAGCGGGGTCATTCACCCCTCTCCTAACACCAGAACTTCAGTGGGACGCTCTTTACTCCTTCAACCTCATGTTATTTTGTGATAGAGTTCAGATAAGAGGATGAGAAGTGATGGAGAATCACCATTGATGGAGATTTGGGTCACCAGGTAATCTGTTTTCTTCAGTAGTCTTACCTTCACTCTCTCAAATGCAGTTGACCTAAAAGTTCAGTTTGGTATACATTGAAATTTAACCAAACTTAATAGTAGGGAAAGAATGAAACATTAATTATGTCTCAGAAATTACTGTTTAAGTAGTGTAATGTAAATACTGGAAAGAAAAACAGCAGTTGTACTGATTTTTTTTTTCTTTAGGAGGCTCTGGGCACTGAATCCCAGACGTTCTGTATGGAAAGCAGGTACTCAACTGTTTGATCTACATCTGCTCCCCAGTTGTATTGATTTTTTTTTTTTTTTAGTTAGGTCAGTAAAAAGAATTTCTTTGGGAAATGGGGGGAAGAACAGAGCTTGCTCGGAAATGGAAGAGAAAGATGGAAATACACACCAAGATTTGGTGTGGGCCCTGTAGGCAGAGAAAACTGTACTGATTTTAATTTACTCTCCTTGTTATCTGAACGTGTGTTCTTCAAGAACAACCAGATGTATCACAAACACTGTTACTCATCTACTGTGCTACTTTTATTCCCCCTATACAGAAAACAAAATTAGGGGGAAAAAGTGCTTATTGAGATATCCTCCCACTCCAAATGTCTAATGAACATGTTTTAATTAAGAAAAGCTTTAGTAATGCCATGTGCAATAATGTTGCCTTCTTGAATAATAATGCCATTTTCTTACACTACCAGTATCTGGATGTGCTTGTTAGTCTAATCTGTAGGTGCTGCCTTTTCTAAAGGTGTAGTGAGGAAGAGTTCCTTAACATCTTGTGTGCAAAATGTTGTCCTAAAATGAAGAAAGCATTCATTTGTTAAAGAGCTTTGAATGTATATTAAACCACTGATACTCAGAAGCAATGGATTCCACCAAGGGCTCCTTTACTAGCCTAGGCATTTTTGAATGTTTGGCCTTTGAATGAATGGAAAGGAAAGAAACCATATTCCTATAAAACTAAACTGTAATAATAGCCTGGCTACTTTTAGCTTAGCCTTTCATCATAATTGTTTCCTCAATAATAGATGAAATATGAATATACAGTAAACATGTGACTGTACCATTGCTTGAAATTGGTTTAGTTATAATTTTTATACAGTTTAATTTTTAAAAATTAATTTATTGAAGTATATCACTCATACATAAACATACATAAACAATAAGTGTATTATAATAGCTGTGAACTTACAAAACAAACATATATAAAATCATACAGGACTCTCATAACTCGCCCTACCACCAATAACTTGCATTGTTGTTAAACCTTTTTAACTAGTGGTTAAAGAGCATTGTCAAAATATTACTACTAACCAAAGTATTTTCCTTATTATTATTATTATTATTTTTAAGATTTATTTATTTATTTAATTCCGCCCCCCCCCCCCCTTCCCCAGTTGTCTGTTCTCGGTGTCTATTTGCTGCGTCTTGTTTCTTTGTCCGCTTCTGTTGTCGTCAGTTGCACGGGAAGTGTGTGCGGCACCATTCCTGGGCAGGCTGCACTTTCTTTCACGCTGGGCATCTCTCCTTACGGGGCGCAGTCCTTGCACATGGGGCTCCCCTACGCGGGGAATAGCCCTGCATGGCAGGGCACTCCTTGCACGCATCAGCACTGCACATGGGCCAGCTGCACACGGGTCAAGGAGGCCCAGGGTTTGAACCACGGACCTCCCATGTGGTAGACAGATGCCCTAACCACTAGGCCAAGTCTGTTTCCCCCAACCCTATTATTATTATATTTATATCATTTATATATGAACATACATAAACAATTAAGTGTATAGTAAAAGATGTGATATACAGTTTAATTTTATGAAAGGATAAGATACTCAACAAAGTGCAATTCTTTTTTACAGAAGTGTGAATAACAGTGACAGTAATTTTTTTATAAATTGCACACTTAACAGACTTGCTTATATGGTAATTTTTCTCTGCTAGAGTTGCTATAAGCCATGCAATTCTAATAAGGCTACCCACTGCTCTTTAGGTCAGTGCATATGTAAGCATTGGGAAGTTGCTCTTTAAAGTTTTGTCAGACAATTGCATTTTCCTTAAGTACACGTTTCAGTCTTTAAAAATAATTACTGGTAAATATGCATTTCCTAACTATTTGTTTATACTTTGATTATAAAAAACTTTTTGTTTTAATTTATTTTTAAACTTGCTGCTTTGTTTTGACTTTTTTGGGCGGGCTCAAGTTAAGAAACTTTGGATGTGTTCAGAAGTCTTAAGTGTAAGTATGCAAGCATTTTACATGACTGTGCCACTCCAAAGAGCTTCAGAACCATCATTTCCTTCTAGCATCTTCTCAGGACTAATGCAAATCAGATATTTCATCATCACTTGGTAATAAAAAAACTCCAGTGAACAGCCAAGGCCACTTACAGCATTTATATTCACACTCTGTGTGTAGGGTGTGGGTTGTGTGTGAAGGTGTGAGTGTCGACACTTTGTCTTTGTAGCTCTAGAAATGAAGATATGCACAACATTGAAAATACTCAGTGTATATCTCCGTGTATAGATATATGTCAGTGTATATCTCTTTTGTGTACAACTAATTTAAAAAAACCACCTCAAAGTAGTTCTCTTGGATATAGATTTCAAGCAACCCATGTTTTTTTTTAATTATCTTTTTTTAAAAGATACGTAAATCACACAAAATGTTACATTAAAAAATATAAGAGGTTCCCATATACCCCATTCCACACAACCCCCACTGCTCCCATATCAACAACTTCTTTCATTAGTGTGGTACATTCATTGCATTTGATAAGTACATTTTGGAGCACTGCTATACAGCATGGATTATAGTTTACATTGTAGTTTACACTCCCTCCCAGTCCATTCATTGGATTATTGCAGGATATATAATGTCCTGCATCTGTCCCTGCAATATCATTCAGGACAACTCCAAGTCTCAAAAATGCCCCCATGTCACACCTCTTTATCCCTCTTTCTGTCTTCAGCAGCTCCTGTGGCCACTGTCTCCACATCAATGATACAGTTTCTTCCATTGCTAGAGTCACAATAATTCTATAATAAAATATCAGTAAGTCCACTCTAGTCCATATTTTTTTCCTCCAGCCTGAGGACCCTGGGAATGGACACCCAGGTCCTATGGTCATGGCAGATGGCTCTGGGGTTTGGTGCCTTGCCAGTTGGCCCTACATTGGAATTTGTGCTCCTGAGTGTGAAGGAGTTGGACTCAGATGTGACTTCTCTACACATGCTTCTTCTGTCACTTTTACTGAACCTGTGGTTGGTGCTAGAGTTGGTGTATGCCCCGAAGACTTGAATCTCTGGACCGTCCATATGCCAGCTGGGCCCTGAGCCTCAGCAGAATTGCAATGCCTACTCTCCAGTTCATTGGAATTACCCAGATCAGCAAACAAGGAGGTGAGAATGGTCAGCTACCACACCAAGGAACCAAGAGGGTCTACAACTGTAAGCAGGAGAATCCCATCCATCAGCCATGTGGGGTCTACGCCCTCTCAATTTAGAGGTGGAGTGGGCATTGCCATCCCATGTTTTTCAAAGTATGTTTTGTACATAGTTAACAGAGAGCACTATTATCAGGTATCTAATTTGCCTCTTAGCAGTGATGATTTAAATAATCAGATCTGCATGTGCTATTCCCTGCAAGAAAAATACCCCAGGTAGTTCTAGGAGAGGAAAAGCATTTCTTTAAGTACTGGGATACAGATCTCCATGGTAAGCAGGGAGCTTATTTTGAGGACATCAGTCACCTTGGGGGTCGCCAGGTACAATGAGATTTGTAATCATGATACTCTTGGGTGGTAGATTTGAAAGTATCCCACAGAAAGTATCCCAGGTCTTTGCTGCTGGCAACTACTGTTTAATAGTCAATTAAATCTGTGATAATGTTGGACATGGGTGGGATTATGAAATTGCTAGTTATTTTTAGAAAAACTTGCGAATGAAAATGAATCTAAGTGTTTAATGTGAAGATGTTGAGCCATTTCTATCATGCATTCCTGTCTTATGGCAGAAAAATTTGAAGATTAAAAAAGCCTATACACCTGAAATAAGAACAAGGCCTAGAGTAGCACTGTGCCTAAGAGTTCCCTCCTGACAGCCTCCGTGTTACTCAAATGTGGCCAGTCTCGAAGCCAAACTCAGCATGTAAATGCAATGCCTTCCCCCCAGCATGGGACATGACACCCGGGGATGAGCCTCCCTGGCACCGAGGGATCACTACCAAGTACCAGCTGATGACATAACTAGAAAATGACCTTGAATTAAAGGTTCAATGCGGACCAGCAGAATATCCTTGTCTACATATAAAAACAGGAGTTAAAAATGCTGTTTGACCTAAATCAAGGGGGAAATGGAAAGGACAAATGAGTTTATATGGCTATGAGTCTCTAAAAAAGAGTCTGGAAATTGTCAGAAGGGTTGCCCTTATGCACACCTGAGCAGAGTCTCAGAAACAGATAAAGTAGATACAACCCCAGGTATTGGTCCTTTTAAGGGCTAAAGAGACCCACAGGTTCTATGGTCATGGCAGATGGAATTCATGGCCATGTCAGTTGGCCCCACTTTGGAGCTGGTGTTTCTGCATGATGGAGCTGGACTCAGATGGGATCTCTTTTCACAAGCTTTCATGCTACTTTACTGGAATTGTAGTTGGTGCTGGGGTTTAAGATATATCTAGGGGATTTGAATCTCTGGACTGACAATATGATAGCCAGGCCCTGAGCCTCAACAGATTTTAACTCCTACACTCTGATTTATTGGACTTACCCCACTCAGCTTACATGGAATTGAAGAATGTCAACAATCACACCATGGAGCCTAGAGTGCCTACAACTGAAAGCAGGAGGATTGCATCCAGTATCCATGTGGAATCTAAGCCCCCTCTTGACATAGATGTGCAATGGACACAACCAAGCCAAGGTCCACAGGAAGGAGGAATACAGTAAGGATTAGAGTGGACTTAATGATATTCTATTCATGAACTATTGTGGTTAATAATCGAGAAAATGTGGCGTTGGTGTGGAAAAAGTGGCCATGGTGGCTGCTGGGTGTGGGGAATGGGAGGAAGAGATGAGATGTGAAGGCATTTTCGGGACTTGGAGATGTCCTGAATGGTGCTGCAGAGACAATTGCCGGACATTGTATGTCCTCCCATGGCCCACTGGATGGAACGTGGGAGAGTATGGGCTATGGTGTGGACCACAGGCCATGGGGTGCAGCGATGCCCAGAGATGTACTCACCAGATGCAATGGATGTGTCATGATGATAGGGGAGAGTGTTACTGTGGGGGGAGTGGTGGGGTGGGGGCAGTGGGGGTGAATGGGGACCTCATATTTTTTGAATGTAATATTTTTTAAAAATATGAATAAATAAAATAAAATTTAAAAAATAAAATAAAAATAAAAAATAAAATAGGGATCAGATGTGGCTCAAGCCATCGAGCACCCGCCTCCCACCTGGAAGGTCCCAGGTTCAGTTCCTAGTGCCTCCTGAAAAAAACAAACAACAAGCAAAACAAATGAAAAAATCAACTCAGGGAAGCCAATGTGGCTCAGTGGTTGGTGCTGGCTTCCCACATACAAGGTCCTAGATTTAATCCCTGGCTCCTGATACCTCAAAACAATAATAATAATGATATGACTTCCAAGAAAATAGCAGACTAGAAAGACATAGCAGACCAGAAAAATAGCTAGAAGGCAGGGAGAAATGGCCTGGAAAAGTGTTCTAGGGTTTAGGATACCAGGGGAAGGCTGGACATTGCTCAGAAGAGAGAGGCACGAAGCAAAAGAAAACTGGGAGTTAAAGCAGCTGTAGCTGCTGGTGCCTTCCCCCACCCTATAGACAATTTTGAGTTCTCCAGTCTCAGGCTGGGGGCTGCAAACAAAGGGGGCTGCAGGAATCCACCTTCCCAGGAAACAGGACAAGAAGTCTGAGGCTGACAGCTTTTGATGTATAAATTTGGTCTGCTGTGTCCCACAAGCCCTTCCAGGTTGGCAAGGGTTGCACCACTTTTGCCCTGGGAGCCCACACAGAACTACAGAAATCTAGCCTCCTCAAGCACTCTCCCACTGACCAGGACTGGTTGTTGAGGATGCAGAAAGGAGTAGAATTATTTCCAATCCAGGAAGAGATGGGGCTGCAAGCAACGGTTGGAGAGCTGCCTCTGTGAAAATTTGAATTGCAAGGCTCTTAGGCGTCAGGTAGAATCCTTTATCACATTGATCTGGTCCGTGTTCAAAGAACATGCTCTGACCAGGCTTTGAACTGAGAGGGTTGTTGAAGAGCGCCATCTGCTGGCCAACCAAGGAAGTGCATGGGAGGAAGTTAAAAGTACTTAAAGGGGAAGCAGACATGGCTCAACTGATAGAGACCATCTACCATATGGAGGGTCCAGGGTTGGATCCCTAAGGCCTCCTGACCCGTGCTGTGAGCTGACCCATGTGCAGTACTGCGGTGCACAAGGAGTGCTGTGCCACACAGGGGTGTCCCTGCATAGGGGTGCCTCATACGCAAGGGGTGTGCCCACAGGGAGAGCTGCCCCATGTGAAAAGTGCAGCCACCCAGGAGTGACGCTGCACACAGGGAGAGCTTATGCAGCAAGATGACACAACAACAACAAAAAAAGATGTAATTTCCTAGTGCCACCAGTAAGGCAAGTGGACGCAGAAGAATACACAGCGAATGGACACAGAGAGCAGACAATGGGGGGGGGGGGGTAAGGAGGAGGGGGAAATAAATAAAAAATAAATCTTAAAAAAAAAATAAAAGTAAGTGAGGTTTTTTCCTGCCTTGGCAGTCTCTCTCCCCAAGGCCCTAGGAAGCGGGTCTGCAACCCATTACTGGGGTCCAGGACCTGGAATTGAACAACTAACAGGGACAGTCCTAAAGACCTAGAACAGGTTGAACCAAAGAACAGCAGTAACACTCAGCCTCCTGCCATTAAATCCCTATGAAAGATAATCAGATGCCTATAATCCTGAGAGACAAAGCCTATACCTATAGCCTATTTCATTACTATTTAAATAGTAATGAAATTGTTCTACAGTTTTCTGTGGTGATGAAGGCACAACACTGTGATTATGCTAAAAGCCACTGATTGTACACTTTGGATAGATTGTATTGTATGTGACTATATAGCAATAAAACTGCTTTAAAAATAAAATACTCAAGCTGTAAAAAAAAAAAAAAATCCTCAAGGAGATACCATTTTATACTCACCAGAATGGCAACCATTTAAAAAATGGAAAATAAGTGTTAGAGAGGATGTGGAGAAATAGAAATATTTGTTCATTGTTGGTGGGTATGTAAAACTGTGAAGCTGTAGAAAACAGTTCAGAAAAGTTAAATATGAAACTACCACATGACCCAGCAATTTCACTTCTGGGCATACCCAAAAGAATTGAAAGCAGGGACTTGAAAAGATATTTGCACACTGAGGTTAATAGCAGCATTATTTACAGTTGCCAAAAGAGGAAAGCAACCCAAGTATTCATTAACTGATGCCCTAATAAAGAAAATGTAGTATATATATGCAATAGAATATTATTCATTTGTATAAAGGAACAAAGTTCTAAAACATGTGACAACATAGGTAAACCTTGAAGACATCATAGGTGAAATAGGCCAGACATAAATGGACAAATACTGCATGATCTCACTGAAATGAAATAATTAGAATAAGCAAATTCATAGAGTCAGAAACTAGAATATAGCTTACCAGGAGCTGGAGTGCTGGTAGGGAATGGGGAGTTAATGCTTAATTGGTACAGAGTTCCTTTTCGGAGTAATGGAAAAGCTTTGGTAATGGGTGGTGGTGATGGTAATCCAACATTATGAATGTAATTAACACCACTGAATTGTATATTTGAAAGTGGTAAAGGGAAAATTTTAGGTTGTATATATGTTAACTAAAATTAAAACTAAAAAATTCATCAGACTGTACAACACAAATTGTGAACCCTAATATAAAGTATGCACTGTAGTCAGTAGTATAATTATAATAATATTATTTCATCAGTTTTTTAGGAAGTACCAGGGATTGAACCCAGGACCTCATACATGTGAAGCATGTATTCATTTACTAGCCTGGGCAGTGGCCATGAACGCTGGGTGAATGATCTCCTGCTCATACCCAGGGCTGTCCAATGATTCTGATGATGCCCATTTGGAAGCTGAAAGCCTCTGATGTCCACAGGTTGAGAGGCTGATGCTCCAAGCAGGAGCTGGCCTGCCCATTCCTCTTGGAACCCTCAGAGGCCTATGGGGCCTTTCTGTGGCTGCACCTCATCTCCCCCACTCTTGGTTTCTCAATTTACTCCTTTGAATCTTTCCAGAAACTGTCTTTGGAAGTTCTGAAACAAAGGCCACCTGGTGACAAAAACAAAACAAAACAAAATAAATAAAACCCTGAAACCAACATTTCTCAGAAAGACTTATTTTGGAAGAATCATTACCCTCTTCCACTTCATTGGAAAGACTCCATCACTCATGGTTTTCTCCAACTGGCATCAGTCAAAACAAGTAGAGCCTGGAGCACCTGATCTTTTTGAGAGTGTTTCAACACCTCAATGTTGTTCATATATCACTGAGAATAAGAATAAAATGTGCTTTGGGGAGGGTCCGGTGAAGAAAGAGTGAGAAAGGGCTGAAGCAGCTGCCGGGATTGTGTTATATGTATCTCTGTCTTCCCCAGAGCCTGGCACAGGGCCTGGCCCTGAGTAGGTGCCTGGATGTGATTTTCTAGCTCAGCTTTTCCTAGAACCCCCAGACATTTACCTTCCTTGGGTACTTATACGGAGCAGTCACCCTTTTCACATGCTCCTGGAGTTCCCGGGTTAGTTCCTCTGGATCATGAGATAAGAAGGTTGGAGAAAGGACTATAAATGCCTTTACAACCTGCCAGGAAAAAATAATAAAAGAAAAGGAAAAGGATCCAGGCTTGTATAACAAACCTTTTTTCCTTAATCTAACCTTGTGAATAAGGACTCACATTTACCAGCCCAACATCTCACCAGCTCACATCTTACCAGCTTATATCTATGGTTCTTTGGGGGAAGTCAGCAAAATGGACACCACCAATTTTTCTGTTGCCTGCCTTTCCAGGATTTATTATTGGGAGCATTAGCTTTTGTGGACTGATTTCAGACCCTTAACTATTTCCCAAACTATTCTTCAGACCTGAAATGACTTTAGGAGCCAAATTGCTTCTCTTAAAATGCAGAGAAAAGCTTCACTAACTCCATAGGGCAAATTATTTCCAGGTTTTCCTGAGGAGGAAGGTAACTAGGCATGGGATTGGACAGGCAATTGGGAAAAATGCAGCCACTGTCTAGCCTTTTAGAGAGTATTTACATCTCTCAAGACATGAGGGCAATGCTTTACCCAAAGGTAAGCATTACGGTACCTCACAGGTCCTCATATGCATGAGCCTGTGGTGGCATTCAGACCTTGAGGGACCTGGATGGGGGTGAGATGTGGGGGAATCTGGACCTTCCTGCTTACTCTGTTGGGTGCTCAAAGGTTTGAGACTAGGAGAACAGATGCTTGGCTGGGCTAATTACCTCCCCCCTGACAGGGTCCGGGCTGCTGACCACAGCGGACTCTAGGACAGCCGGGTGCTCGGCAAGGGCATTTTCCACTTCAACAGGCCCGATCCGGTAGCTAGAAGAGAAAAACAAACCCTTCAAAATGGCTTCCCCTCCCCAGGTCCCTGGAATGTTCAAAGGGAGGGGAAAGAACAGACAAACTGACCTTGAGGAATTGATCACATCATCATTTCTTCCCACGAACCAAAAGTAGCCATCCTTGTCCATGCAGGCTCGGTCCCCTGTTATGTAAAAGCTCCCTCATTCTGCTGCAGCTGTCTTCTCAGGGTTGTCCTGAAAGTGAAGAAAGTACATGAAGGACCATCTGGACACAGCCACTCAGGCCAGCAACTACCCGAGCTGCCCCATGCAGGAGGCTGATGTCCCCATAGGAAGTCCAGGAGTCTCCAAAGCCCAAGCTGCCAGAATTCCTCACTGCACAGGGAGCACCAGTGACCAGGGAATTTGTAGGCTTCTTTTAATTGGAAAGAAGCTTCCAGGAATTCATTGAAGGTAGCCACCCATGGCCACCCTTAGAAAGGGGTCATAGGACGCATAAGTGAATGCAGGGATATGGTCCTGTTTTTAGAATAAAGAAACACAGTGAGGCTCTTTAAGCTCAGAAATCACAAATGGTGGAAAGGGAGGAGTGGGCCATAAAGTCCTTTATTGGGGGTGGGCACAGAGAGGAAAAATTCAAACTCTGATTTTTAAAGTAAAAAGAAAGTAAGTGCTGATGCTTGCAACAACAAGGATGACTCTCAAAAGTAATCTTTAAAAGTTATTTTTAAAAGACAAATTAATTTATAGTAACAACAAACTAGTAATTGCCTGGGACTGGGAGTTGGAAGGATTGACTGCAAAGAGCATGAGGGAACTCTTAAGGGTTATTAAAATGTTCTCTATCTTGATTGTAGTGGTTGGCATATGTATACATTTGTCAAAATTCACTGTTTTAGTTTCTTCATTGCTGAAGTAAATATCATGTAATGGGTTGGCTTAAACAATAGGAATGTATTAGCTCAATTTTGAGGTTAGGAGAAGTCTAAATCAAGGCATCATCAAGGAGTTGCTTTCTCCTCAAAGACTGGCATTCTGGGCTATCTGCCTGTGATCCTTGGTCCTTGGTTGCTCTGGAACATAGCAATGCACACATTCTAGCCTCTCCCTTCTCTTTCAGGTTCTGTTGACTTTCAGCTTCTTGCTTCCAGTTTATCATCAGGAGGTCACAAAATCAAGAAACTGACATCTCAGGGAATAAAACCCAGAGTTAATATTTTAAAATATTAAAATGTACAGTGTGCAACAAAAGAGAATAAGAGAAACAAAGAAACAGGAAATGATGGCCTGCCCAAAGGAAGAGGATAAAAATTCAGAAAACACCAACAAAGATGAGAAGAATGTGGACATACCAAAAAAGCATTTAAGAAAATAATATTAAAAATGCTCAGGGAGATGAAGGAAAATAGAAAGAACTAAAGGAGATCAGAAAAACATGAACAAGCAATATGAGAGGTTTAGTAAAAAGGTAGAAAATTTTAAAAGGAAATAAACAGAACTGGTAGAGTTTAAAACCACAATAACTGAAATGAAAAATACCCAGGAGGGGTTCAAAAGCAGATTAGAGCTGGCAGAAGAAAAAATTAGTGATTTTGAAGACAAGTCACTTGAAATGAGTTAGGCTGAGAAGCAGAAAGAAAAAAAATATTAATAGTGAAAATAGACTACAGCACATCTAGGACACCATCATACATACCAATAAACAAAGGTAAAGGGCAGAAGGAATAGTCAAAGAAATAATGACAGAGAACTTCCAAAACTTAGCAAAAGACATGAATATGCACAACCAAGAAGTTCAGAAAACCCAAACAGGATAAACAGGAAGAAAAACACCCCATCATATAATGATCACTCTATGATATACAAAAGGTAAGGATAGAGTTCTGAAAGCTGCAAGAGAAAAGCAACATGTTATGTTCAAGGAAGTACCAATTAGACTGAATGCTGATTTTTCATCAGAAACCATGGAGGCAAAAAAGGCAGTTGACTGAAATACTTAAACTGCTGAAATGAAACTACTGCCAGCCAAAACTTTAATATTTAGTGAGACTTTCTTTCAAAAATGGGGGAGAGATCAAGACATTCTCACATAAACAAAAGCTAAGGGAATTTATCATCACTAGACTCTAAAAGCAATGCTAAAGAGAATTCTTCAGACAGAAGGGAAAGGGACATAAGACAATGGTTTAAAGTGGCATCAAGAAATAAAGACTGGCAGTAAAGTTAACCATTTGGGTAATTACAAATGCCAGTATTATGGTAATATATTGTTTGGTATTTAATCTCATTTGTTACTTCCTACAGGTGCTAAGATGAAATACTTAAAATGTAATGATATATATATGTTTTTGGACATACAGTGTATAAAAATGTAAGTGGTAATAAGTACAAAAAAATTATGGAGGGACAGAGAGGTATAGGAAAAGTATATGTGCATGCTATTGAAGTTAAGTTGGTATCAAACCAAATATGATCGTTATGTATTTAGAATGTTAAATTTTAACCACATGGTAACCACAAAGAAAACAGATGGGAAATATATCTCAATAGAAATGAGAAAGCACTCAATATGGTAAATGAAAAAAAATCAAATACGAAAGTAGGCATTAATGGAAATGAGGGACAAAAAAGGCATAAGACAGGGAGAACCAGCAAGATGGCAATAGAGTAAGGAGCTCCTAGAGTCAGCTCCTGCTACAGGGTAGTTAACAAACACCCAGAGCTCTCTGGAGCTAGCTGAAGCACCTGTTTGGGGGTTCCAGGAGGCCAGAAGAGCATCCTACAACATCCTTGAAGGAGTGGAAAGAGGAGACTGCCCATCTGCAGAGAAGACTCGTAAGTAGAGTGCTCCATGCCCTGGAGGCCTGTGCCCATCTTCCACTAGAGGCACAAGTCGCCTTGAGAGCTGTTCTGTGGCTGTAATTGAAAGCTCCACTTCCCCAAAATGGGGGAAGAAGAGACGGTTGGACACCAGTTTCAGCTATGATGAGGAAATTCAGTGGGCTACAGTATAATCCTGAGAACAGCTAAAGTTTGAGCCTGTCCAGGTAAGAAAGAGGCCGGGAGCTGCCATCTTAACTCCATGCCTGGCACGAGGGAAAGTGGGGTGGACTTAAAATCCCAGTGCTGGTGGGCACTGGCTTCCTCCCATCCAGATCATATTGCAGTTCTAGCCCCAGTGCCATCTCCAGCAGGGAGGAAGCTGTGGGGTCCTGTGCCAGCCTCTCCAGGAAATTACCGGTCAAGCCACGGAGGTTGGTAACCATCCTATTCTGGCGGCACGAGCCACCCCAGGAGCTGTTCTGTAATGGGAATTGGAAGTTCCATTTCCCTGAAACAGGGGAGAAGGAGACGGTTGGCTGCCAATTTCAGCTAGTGAATGGGAGACTTGGCTGGCTAAAAGATAACCCTGGGAAGAGCTGGGGTGAGAACCAGCCCAAGTCAGAAAGAGGCCAGTAGCTGCCATTCTGACTCCACCCCCAGCCCAAAGGGAAGCCGGGCTGACTGCAACTCTCAATGTTGGCAGGAACCTGTTTCTTTCATGCAAATCAGCCTGCAGCCCGCCTAGGCTTCATCCCCGCTTCTGGTGGGGAGGAGGCTGAGAAGCCCTGCACCAGCCTATATAGGTAACTGCAGGTAACTTTGGCAGACATAGACTGAAAATCAGAAGTCTACCAGGCCAACTGCAGATATCTTGGACCCACACTGCATAGATTGCTGCCCATACCTGCAGCTCCATCCCTGCCCCAGGCAAGGAAGAAAGGGATGTGAAACTTCATCAGTCTCTCTGGGCAACTATAGTCTAGGCCTGCATGTGGATTATTCCACAGAGCTGTGACTCTGTCCCTACCCCTGGCAAAGGAGAAAGTTGGAAGAAACTTCATTGGTTCCTGGTGCAATGAGGGCAGCTTGAGCCTCCACAGCTTATAGCACCAACTACATGCTTGGCACCTACTGCACAACCAGCAAGGGAGAAATGATAGGAAGACCTAACTGAACATGAAAACTGCACCCAGAAAAAATACTCTAGTAAGCCAGATACAAAGACATCAACAAAAAATTACAGTCCACACCAAGAAACAGGAAGCTATGGTCCAGTTAAAGGAACAAGATAAGCCTCCAGATAACATAAAGAAGTTGAGACAACTAATTATAAATGTTCAAACAAATCCCCTTAATAAATTCAATGAGATGGCTAAAGAGATTAAGGACATTAAGAAGACATTGGATGAGCACAAAAAAGAATTTGAAAGCATACATAGAAAAATAGCAGATCTTATGGGAATGAAAGGCACAATAAATGAAATTCAGAAAACATTGGAATCATAAAGTAGCAGATTTGAGGAGGCAGAAGAAAGGATTGGTGAGCTTGAAGAAATGGCCTCTGAAAGTGAACATATAAAAGAACAGATGAAGATAAGAATGGCAAAAATTGAACAAGGTCTCAGGGAAATAAATGACAGCAAAAGATGTGCAAACAACTGGTCGTGGGTGTCCCGAAGGAGAAGAGAAGGGAAAAGGGGCAGAAGGAATATATAAAGAAATAATGGTAGAAAATTTCCCAACCCTACTGAAGGACATAGATACCCCTGTCCAAGAAGCACAACATACTCCCATCTGAAAAAATCCAAATAGACCAACTCCAAGACACATACTCATCAGAATGTCAAAGGCCAAAGACAAAGAGAGAATTCTGAGAACAGCAAGAGAAAAGCAATGCATAACACATAAGGGATATCCAATAAGATTAAGTGCAAATTTCTCACCAGAAACCATGGAGACAAGAAGACGGTAGTCTTATATATGTAAGATATTACAAGAGAGAAACTTCCAATCAAGAATCTTATATTCAGTAAGACTGTCTTTCAAAAGTGAGGGCGAAATTAGAATATTCACAGATAAGCAGAAACTGAGGGAATTTCTAAACAAGAGACCAGAATTTCAGGAAATACTAAAGGGTGTGCTAGAGCCTGAAAAGAAAACACAGGAGAGAGGGGCCTAGAAGAGAATCTAGAAAAGAAGATTATACCAATACAAGTAACTAAAAGTGCCAAAAGAGTGGTGAAAATAAAATATGACAGGAATAAACTTAACCAATGATGTAAAGCATTTGTATTCAGAAACTGCAACTCAATATTAAAACAAATTTTAAAAGCTGTAAATAACTGGAAGAACATTCCATGCTCATGGATTGGAAGTCTAAATATTAAGATGTCAATTCTACTCAAATTGATATACAGAGTTAATGCAATCCCAATAAAAATTCCACCAGCATTAAAGAAAAAATTGAAAACACAATCATTAAATTTATTTGTAAGGGCAAGGAGTCCTGCATAACCAGAAACATCATAAAAAGGAAAAGTGAACCCTCATCTCCAGACTTTAAATCATAATACCTACCTTTAGTGGTAAAAACAGCATGGTATTGGCCTAAAGACAGACACAATAGACTAATGGAACCAAATTTATGGTTCAGAAACAGACCCTCACAGGTACGGTGAAGTGATTTTTGACTAGCCTGTCAAACCCACACAGCTCGGGCAGAACAATCCATAGCTAAAGAATTGGACATCCATAGCTGAAAGAAGGAAATAGGACCCTATCTCACACCTTATCCAAAAATTAACTCAAAATGGATTAAAAAAAAAAAACAACTAAAAATAAAAGCAAGAACCATAAAACTTCTAGAAGAAATTATTGGAGAATATCTTCAAGACCTGGTGGTAGCTGGTGGATTCTGAAAGGAGATAAGAGAAGCACTAGGCGGCGGACTTGGCCCAGTGGCTAGGGCGTCCGTCTACCACATGGGAGGTCCGCGGTTCAAAGCCCGGACCTCCTTGACCCGTGTGGAGCTGGCCCATGCGCAGTGCTGATGCGCGCAAGGAGTGCCGTGCCACCCAGGGGTGTCCCCCGCGTAGGGGAGCCCCATGCCCAATGAGTCTGCCCGTGAGGAGAGCCGCCCAGCGCGAAAGAGAGTGCAGCCTGCCCAGGAATGGTGCCGCTGACAACAACAGAAGCGGACAAAGAAACAAGATGCAGCAAAATAGACACAGAGAACAGACAACCGGGGAGGGGGCGGAATTAAATAAATAAATAAATCTTTTTTAAAAAAATTAAAAAAAAAAAAGAGAAGCACTGAGTGGACTACTGATGTTTAATGTATGTAGAAGTTTTAAGTAGCTTTACTATAAAATTCTGGAAATGTATAGAGTGGATGGTAACATACAGTGAGTAACAGCTAGTTTAAAAATGGGGATATGACTGAAAATGGTAGTCTAGTTATGTCGTGTCAATTGACAGAATGCTTGAGAATAATCTAGGAACTAGATAGCACCGTAAACCAAGAGGTGGGTGAGAATTGTGGTTGATAGTCCTGATGCAAGAGTGTCCTTTGTTAGCTAGAACAAATGTATATCCGTACTGCAGGGTATTGGGAATGTGGAGAAGCTTGGGAAAAATACAGCTGGAGTGACCTATGGACTGTGGTTAATAGTAATAGTATAATATTCTTGCATCTATGCAAAAGATGTACTGTGTTGATACTGAGGCAGTATGGAAAATGTGAGCCAAATATACACTATGGACAGGGTAATAATCAGATGATATTATTTTATCTGTAGCAAATGACACACCACTGTGTGTTGATAGAGGGGTGTTGTTTGGGAATTCTGCACATGTGCATGATTGTTTTATAAGTTTACAACTTCTGTTATAAAAAATATATTTTAAAAATAATAATAGGGTGGGTTGGGGAAATATACACCAAATGTAAGATAAAAACTATAATTAATAGTAAGATTTTTGAAGTGTTCTTTCATAGTTTGTAACAAACATCTCATAACAATGCAAGGTGTTGGTGGAGGGTTGATGTATGGGATCCCTGTATGATCTTATGCATGTTTGCTTTGTAAGTTCACAATTTTACTACATACTTGTTTATGTATTTTCATATATAAATGATATAAAGATAATAATCAGATTGGTTAGGGGAAAAAACTTTGTTTAGTAGTAATATTTTGACAATGCTCTTTAATCATTAGTTAAAAAGGTTTAAAAACAATGCAAGTTATTGGTCATATGGTGATATGTTATTTATGTTGTTTGATGTTATATATGTTTGTTTTGTAAGTTCACAACTATTATACACTTATCGTTTATGTATGTTTATGTATGAGTGATATATTTCAATAAATTTTTTAAAAAGGCATAAGACTTACAGAGGATAAATAGCAAAATGGCAGAAGTAAATCCTGTATTATCAGTAATGACTTTAAATATAAATGGATTAAACTCTCCAGTCTAAAGGCAGAAATTGGCAGGATGGATTAAAAAAAGCATGATCCAATTATAGGGCTGCCTACAAGAGACTTACCTTAAATTCAAAGATACAAGTAGGTTGAGGGTGAAAGGAGATTAAAAATATATATATACCATGCAAGTAGTAACCAAAAGAGAGCTGGAGTAGCTATCCTAATATCAGATAAATAGACTTTAAATAAAATCATTTACAAGAGACAAAGATGGCCATTATATACTGACAAAGGGAACAATGCACCATGAAGATGAAACAATTATAAATATATAGGCACTTAACAGCAGATCCCCAAAATACATGAAGCAAATAATACTGACAGACTTGAAGAGAGAAATCAATGGTTCTACATTTATAGTAAAAGACTTTAATACACCACTCTCAATAATGCAGAGAACATCTAGTAAAATAAATCAATAAGGAAATACAAGACTTGAGTGAGTCTCTAAGTCAACTAGACTGAGCAGACATATATGGAACAGTTCACCCAACAAAACCAGAATATATGGGAGCAAATGTGTCTCAAGTGGTTGAGTGCTTGCTTCCCACACGAGAAGTCCCGGGTTTGGTCCCCAGGCCTCCTGAAAACAAAAATAAGCAACAAGCAAACAAATGAAAAAACCAACTCAGGGGAGCCCATGTGACTCAGTGCTTGACTGCTGCTTTCCCATATATGAGCTTCTGGGTTCAATCCAGACCCCAGTACCTCAAAAACAAACAAAACAAACAAATATCTTGAGGTGAATGAAAATGAAAATATAACATACCAGAACTTATAGGATTCAGCAAAGATAGTGCCGAGAGAGAATTTTATAGCTCTAAATGCTTACACTAAGAAAGAAGAAAGACTTCAAATCAGAGACCTAACTTGAAAAATCCAGACCTAACTGGAAAAACTAAAAAATGAAGAGCAAGCCAAACCCAAAATAAGCAGAAAAAAGGAAATTAAAATCATTAGACTGGATATAAATGAAATATAAAACAAAAAATTATAATCAACAAAACCAAAAGTTGGTTCTTTGAAAAGGTCAATAAAATTGATAACCTTTTACTAGAATGAACAGAAAAAAAGAGAGAAGATACAAATACCCAAAATCAGAAATGAAAAGGATATAAAATGAACTATGAGGTTACAAGAACAACTGTGTGCCAATAAATTAAATAACCTTGAAGATATGGAAAAAATTTTAGAAACACACAAACTATCTACATTGACAAAGAAAAAATAGAAGATCTCAACAAACCAATTATTGGTTAAGAGATTAAAGCAGTAAACCAAAACCTCCCAAGAAAGAAAAGTACAGGACTGTATGGCTTCACAGGGGAATTCTACCAAACACTTCAAGAAGACTTGATTCCAATTATGGTCAAACTCTTCCAAAAAAACTGAAGAGGAGCAAACACTACCCAATTCATTCCATGAGACCAACATTACCCTCATACCAAAGCATATAAATGCAAAAATCCTCAACAAAATACTAGCAAACCAAGACCAACAGCACATTAAAAGAATTATAAACCATGATCAAGTGGAATTTATCCCTGGTATGCAAGATTGTTTCGACTTAAGAAAATCACATTAACAGAATGAGGAAAAAACACAACAACATTATCACCTTAATTGATGCAGAAGAGGCACTTGACAACATCCAGCACCACTTCCTGATAAAACATAGAACACTAAGGAGGAAACTTCTTCAACATGATGAAGGTCATATATGAAAATTCCCCACTGCTAACATCCTACTTAATGGTGAAAAACTGGAAACTTTCCCTCTAAAATCAGGCACAAGATAAAGATGCACTGTCATCACTGTTATTCAACAATGTGCTAGAAGTTCTTGCCAGAGAAATTAGGCAAGAAAAAAAAAATACATCCAAATTGGATAGGAAGAACTAAAACTTTCCCTACTTGAAGATGATGTGATCCTGTATGCAGAAATTCCTGAAATATGTACAACAAAACTCCTAGGCTAAATAAATGAATTCAGAAAATTGGTGGGATATAAGATCAACAGCCAAAAATCAGTAGTGTTTCTATACACGTGAAATGAACAATCGGAAGAAATCAAGTATAAAGTTGCATTCACAATAGTAACTAAAAGAATCAAATATCTAGAAATATATCTAACCAAGTATATATAGGACTTGTACACAGAAAACTACAAAACACTGTGAAAAGAACTCAAAGAAGAGCTTAATAAATGGAAGGCCATTCTATGTTCATGGATTGGAAGACTAAATATAGTTAAGGTGTCAATACTACTCAAAACAATTTATAGATTCAATACAAATCCAGAAATGGAAAAGCCAATCATCAAATTTATATAGCAAAGATTGGGTGTAGCTCAGGGGTTGAGCACCTGCTTCCCACGTACAATGTTCAAGAGATCCAGGTTCAATCGCTGGTATCTCCTAAAAAAAACTATATAGAAAGTCAAGTTGCCTCCAATAACTAAAACCATCGTGAAAAAGAATTAAGTTGGAGGACTGATTACAAAGCCACAGTAATCAAACCTTATGGCACTGGCACATGGACAGACATATAAACTAGTGGAATTGAACTGAGAGCTCACAAATCAGGCCTCATATTTATGGCCAACTGATTTGTGACAAAGTGGCAATGATCATTCAATTGGGAAAGAAAGTCTCTTCAACAAATGGTGCTGGAAAAACAGGATCCCCATTTGCAAATAAATAAATAAAAGAAAAGAGAAGGAAGACCCCTATCTCACACCATACACAAAAATCAGCTCAAAATCAAAGACCTAAATACAAGTGCTAGAACTGTAAACTCCTAGATAAAACATAGGGAAGCATCTTTAGGACTTTGTATTAGGCAATGGTTTTAGACTTTACACCTAAAGCACAAGCAATGGAAGAAAAAAATAGGTAAATGGGACTTCAACAACATTAAAAACTTTTGCTCCCCAAAGGACTTAATCATGAAAGTAAAACAGCAATCTACACAATGGAAGAAAATATTTGGAAACCACATACTTGATAAAGGTTTAATATCTAGAATATATATATAAATCTAGAATATATATACATATTCAACCTAACAAAAACACAAACATCCCAATTAAAACATTGGCAAAATACTTGAATAGACCTCTCTCCAAAGAAGATATACAAATAACCAGAAAGCACATGAAAAAATGCTCTACATCATTAGCCATCAGGATAATGCAAATCAAAACCACAATGAGATACCATTTCACACCCATTAGAAGGCTACTTTTAGAAAACAGAAAATAGCAAGTGTTAGAGAGCATGTGGAAAAATAGGAACACTCATTAATTGGTGGTGGCAATATAAAATGGTTCAATCACTGTGGAAGAAAGCTTGGTGGCTCCTCAGAAATCTAAGTATAGAACTACCAAATGACCCAGCTATCCCGCTTCTAGGTATATACCTAAAAGAATTGAAATCATGAGCTTGAACAAATATTTGCATACCAGCAGCATTATTCATAATTGCCAAAAAATGGAAGCAACCCAACTATCCATCAACTGATGAATGGATAAATAATGTGGGGCATATACATGCAATGGAATATTATTCAACTGTAAAAAGGAATGAAGTCCTGATAACATGCAACAACATGGATGAATCTTGAAGACACCATGTTGAGTGAAATAAGCCAGACACAAAAGGAGAAATATTATATGATCTCACTGATTTGATACAATTAGAATAAGCAAGCTCAGAATCAGAATCTAGAATAGAGGATATCAGGGGGTGGGGTGGGGATTGGGAAGGGAAAGTTAAGGCTTAAAATATATAGGGTTCCTATTTGGAACGATGGGAATGTTTTGGTAATGGATGTTGGTGATGGTAGCACAACATTGTGAATGTAATTATAAGCACTGAAATATATATCTTAATATGATTAAAAGAGGAAATGTTAGATTGTGTATATGGTAACAGAATAAAATTTTTTTTTTGTTTTTGTTTTTTTCAACTCTATAGATTTTATTGTCATATCACAGTTCTCACTTAATCAAACAGTATCATTCAAATCCCACCCAGAAGCAAGGACAAAGGCAAAAGGGCAAAAGGTGGAAACAATTCACATGAGATTATACTTGGATAAACTTTTCACACTTAACACTTCCATGTTGATTATTTATTAGCACGGAAAGTAGAATAAGGCTCTTCTAGGGGAAAAAAAGGAAAAAAATAGCTTTAATCAAGTAAAGAAGAAGAATGGACTATACAATTGGTAAATGATATCTAGTACCTGCCACACGAGGCTGGTAAGAAAATCTCAACAAATTAATGTAAATTTTCCAATGGCCCCTTATTTACAGAGCAGTTAAAAATGATTTAGAAATTAAATCTATTTTGCATATTAAAAATACACTTCAAATTTACCAATGGATCCAACAGATTACTTAAATTATAACATTTCTTAATTTCAATTTTTGATTACTTAAGTTATAAAAATAAACTCTATCCATTAAAACATTTGTGGTATTGGTAAAAGATTACTTAGAAAATTATTTGTCACCTCAACGTTCTATGTCCAAAACTAAGAACTGGAAATTCCTAGCTCAGGAATCCATTTTAAAAATGAGGTACTATGTCAAGACAATGTCATTTTTTAATTTCATAAGATTTCTGTCATGGCTTGAACTTTCTGAACCAATATTAATTCATCACCATCAAGTACTCCCACATTACTTTTATTTACAGAGCTTTCCTTGGAGGGAGTTCCTTGATGTTCTCAGAATGAGAATTAAAGGTTTTCTTCCTTTTGAACATTTATAGAGTTTCTATCAGGAATGCATCCTCAGATGCTTCTGTAAAGATGAAGGCCACTTGAAGGTTTTCCCACATTGGTTGCATTCATAGGGTTTCTCTCCACTGTGTGTTCTCACATGTTTTAACAAGGATGAGGACCAACTGAAGGCTTTCCCACATTTTTCACATTTATACAGTTTCTCTCCAGTGTGTATTCTCACATGTCCCCGAAAGGATGCAAGCCAACAAAAGGCTTTCCCACAATACTTACATACATATGGTTTCTCTCCCGTGTGAGTCCTTTCATGATTTCTAAATGAACTAGGACAACTTAAGGCCTTCCCACATTGTTTACATTCTTAAGGTTTCTCTCCAGTGTGCATTCTCAAGTGTCCTTGAAAGTATGCAAGCCAACGGAAAGCCTTCCCACAGTACTTACATTCTTAAGGCTTCTCTCCACTGTGAGTCCTTTCATGTCTTCAAACAGAACTGGGACAACTGAAGGCTTTACCACATTGTTTGCAATTATAGGGTTTTTCTCCAGTGTGCATTATCATGTGTCTCCTAAAGGCTGACAGGCAAATAAAGTATTTCCCACATTCCTTACATTCATAGGGTTTTTCTCCAGTGTGAATTCTCTCATGTATTTGAAAAGACTAAGGATAACTGAAGGCCTTCCCACACTGTTTACATACATAGGGTTTCTCCCACTGTGCATTCTCACATGTCCCTGAAAAGATTCAAGGCAACTAAAAGTTTTCCCTCAACACTTACATTTATAGGGTTTCTCTCCTGTGTGAGTTCTTTCATGTCTTTGTAATGAACTGGGACAAAGGAAGGCTTTCCCACATTTTTTACATTCGTGAAGTTTCTCTCCAGTGTGAGTTCTCTCATGCCTTCGAATGGAGGTGGGACAACTGAAGGCTTTACCACACTGTTTACATTCATAAGGTTTCTCTCCATTGTGCATTCTCACATGTCCTTGAAAAGATTCAAGCCAACTGAAAGTCTTCCCACAACACTTACATTCATAGGGTTTCTCTCCTGTGTGAGTTCTTTCATGTCTTTGTAATAAACTGAGACGACTGAAGGCTTTCCCACATTTTTTACATTCATGGGGTTTCTCTGCAGTGTGAGTCCTTTCATGCCTTTGAATGGAAGTGGGACAACTGAAGGCTTCCCCACAGTACTTACATTCATAGTGTTTCTCTCCAGTGTGGTTTCTTTCATGTTGCTGAAAGGACTGGGAATAGCTGAAGGCTTTCCCACATTGCTTACATTTATATGGTTTTTCTCCAGTGTGAATTCTCTCATGTCTTCAAAAGGACTGAGGATAACTGAAGGCCTTCCCACATTTTTTACATTCATAGGGTTTCTCTCCAGTGTGAGTCCTTTCATGCCTTCGAATGGAAGAGGGACAACTGAAGGCTTTACCACACTGCTTACATTCATAGGGTTTCTCTCCATTGTGCATTCTCACATGTCCCTGAAAAGACTCAAGGCAACTAAAAGTTTTCCTACAACAGTTACATTCATAGGGTTTCTCTCCTGTGTGAGTCCTCTCATGTCTCTGTAATGAACTGGGATAAAGGAAGGTTTTCCCACATTTTTTACATATGTGAAGTTTCTCTCCAGTGTGAGTCCTTTCATGCCTTCGAAGGGAAGTGGGACAACTGAAGACTTTACCACACTGTTTACATTCATAGGGTTTCTCTCCATTGTACATTCTCACATGTCCTTGAAAAGATTCAAGCCAACTAAAAGTTTTCCCACAAGACTTACATTCATAGGGTTTCTCTCCTGTGTGAGTCCTTTCATGTCTTTGTAATGAACTGAGACAACTGAAGGCTTTCCCACATTTTTTACATTCATAGGGTTTCTCTCCAGTGTGAGTCCTTTCATGCCTTCGAATATAAGTGAGACAACTGAAGGCTTTACCACACTGTTTACATTCATAGGGTTTCTCTCCATTGTGCATTCTCATATGTCCTTGAAAAGATTTAAACCAACTAAAAGTTTTCCCACAACACTTACATTCATAGGGTTTCTCTCCAGTGTGAGTCCTTTCATGCTGTTGAATGGAAGTGGGACAACTGAAGGCTTTCCCACAGTACTTACATTCATAGCGTTTCTCTCCAGTGTGGGTTCTTTCATGTTGCCGAAAGGACTGGGAATAGCTGAAGGCTTTCCCACATTGCTTACATTCATATGGTTTTTCTCCAGTGTGAATTCTCTCATGTATTCGAAAGGACTGAGGATAACTGAAGGCCTTCCCACATTTTTTACATTCATAAGGTTTCTCTCCAGTGTGAGTCCTTTCATGCCTTCGAATGGAAGAGGGACAACTGAAGGCTTTACCACACTGTTTACATTCATAGGGTTTCTCTCCACTGTGCATTCTCACATGTCCTTGAAAAGATTTAAGGCAACTAAAAGTTTTCCCACAACACTTACATTTATAGGGTTTCTCTCCTGTGTGAGTCCTCTCATGTGTTTGTAATGAACTAGGATAAAGGAAGGCTTTCCCACATTTTTCACATGTGTGAAGTTTCTCTCCAGTGTGAGTTCTCTCATGCCTTCGAATGGAGGTGGGACAACTGAAGGCTTTACCACACTGTTTACATTCATAGGGTTTCTCTCCATTGTGCATTCTCACATGTCCTTGAAAAGATTCAAGCCAACTGAAAGTCTTCCCACAACACTTACATTCATAGGGTTTCTCTCCTGTGTGAGTCCTTTCATGTCTTTGTAATAAACTGGGACGACTGAAGGCTTTCCCACATTTTTTACATTCATGGGGTTTCTCTGCAGTGTGAGTCCTTTCATGCCTTTGAATGGAAGTGGGACAACTGAAGGCTTCCCCATAGTACTTACATTCATAGCGTTTCTCTCCATTGTGCATTCTCACATGTCCTTGAAAAGATTCGAGCCAACGGAAGGCTTTCCCACAATACTTACATTCATAAGGTTTCTCTCCAGTGTGGGTTCTTTCATGTCGTCGAAAGGAATGGGAATAGCTGAAGGCTTTCCCACGTTGCTTACATTCATATCGTTTCACACCAGTGTGAATCCTTTCATGTCTTCGAAAGGAAGTGGAACAAATAAAGGCTTTAGTACATTGTTTACATTCATATGGTTTCTCTCCATGTGTGTCATCATGTGTCTTCCTAAGGATGAGGGATAAATACAGTCTTTACCACATTTCTTACAATTATATGGCTTCTCTCCACTGTGGTTTCTCCCACATCATGTAAGACAGGAGAACTCATTGAAGATTTTTGCATACTGCTTGCATTCATAGGTTTTATATACAGTGTGAGTCCTTATAGGTCAAGTGAACCAATAGCAATGAGTAAAGATTTTTCCACAAAATTTACAGAAATGGGATTTCTTTCTGCTGTGAGTTTTCATACGCATTCTCAGGTAGGAAGGTGAAGTGCAAGTCTGCCCACATTTCTGGTATTCATGCGATCTGTGTCCGGTATGAGATCTGATATGCCACTTAAGTAATGCATGATGCATGAAGACTTTTCCACACTCACTGCATTCATACAGATATACTCCAGGGGTTTTATTGTACAGATTAAGGTTTGGAATCTGGATGAAGGTTTCTCTACACTTATTACTTTTATTGCTTTCAAGGACTCTCTGCACCATCTGATTTCTGCTAAAAATGAGAAGTATATTACTAATGGCTACCTTCGTAAAGACTTAATACTTATTTTCATTGAAATTTTAGGCTGTCACATGGCTGAATTATCAGAAAGTTTAATAAACAGAGTACTCTATAAGAAGGCATGAAAATAGTCATTAGGTTTTTTAATACATGGTGTTTCCTAACATTGTTTCCAACTGAACTCTGTTATATATATATATGTCAATTTAAGACAACATTTTTGGTGAAAATTCTAGAATAAATTTGAAGTTAGGCTTATGTACTTTGTTTCTTTGTATAATTTCATGATCAAACAAGATTCTTTTGGAATACTGCTTTTTCTTTGCATGCAACTCACCTTAGGTGTTTCCCTTGGTTTTTGTGCTAATATCCATTGTTACTGTCGTTCCAACTTCTTCCTAAAGTGCATACCCAGAAATCATTTCTTGAGAACTTTGCTGTTATCTGTTCCTTGGACATGTTTTGCCCAAAATTACTCTCCTGGGAAAATGATTCATTGTCTTTAAAGTGAGTCTCACCATCTACTGAGGAAAGGTTCCTGAAGGTTTCAAGCATCACCTCTCTGTAGAGGTTCCTCTGAGATGAATCCAGCAAAGCCCACTCTTCCAGGGTGAAATTCACAGCCACATCCTCAAAGGTCACTGAGTCCATTTCCGCCTGCCGAGGCCCCCGGCCCGTACAGGGGACGGACAGGACTACGGGGGCGCGGGCAGGGCCTCCCAGGGCCACTCCGGGCAGGAGAGACCAAAAATTTTTTGAATAATTGATGGAACTACATTGCACAAACAGGGAATCCTAAGTTAAACCATGGGCTTTAACTAATAGTAAAACTATGAAAATGTGTTATCATCAATTGTAACAAATGTTCCACACCTATGCAAGATTTTGGTGGTGTGGCAAATGGAAATCCTGTATTTTATGAATGATTGGTCTGTAAACCCACAACTTCTCTAATACAAATATATATATACATATATATATAAAAGAATCCTATAAATCAATTAGAAAAAAATGAACAACTCAATAAAAATGGGGAAAAAAACACAATGAACAGGCCTTTCCAAGAAGAGGAAATACAAATGGATAATTAACATATGAAGAGATGTTCAAGTTCATTAGCAAACAGGGAAACATAAATCAAGAATACCATGAGATACCATTTACACTCAAGATTGTCAATCTACTACAATTTATTTTACATTTCCCCTAATTTGGCCATTGAGATTCTCCCACCCACCCACTCACCCACTCATTTTTTCCATGGTTATAAACAATGCTCAAGTGAACATCTTTGTATGCCAAACAGTTTTTGCAGTCTGAATACTCTTCTTTGTAGCAATTCTCAAAGATAGAATTCCTGAACCAAAATGGCCAGTTTCACAGCCCTGGCTATCTTTTACCAAATTACTTTACAAAAGGGCCAAACCATTGCACTCCTGTCAGAATTGAAGGAGATCACAAGTGCTCAGGCCCATGGTGACCTGATCCAAGGATTCTCTGGGAGTGTAAATCTGTACAACCACGTTAGCAAAATTGAACATTTTTTTGAAAGTTGAACATTTGCATACCTAACTATCTAATTTCATAGTTAGATACAGTCTGGCAAGCAAATTTAACATATACATACCAGAAACATGGGTTGAGTATATTTCCAGCAGCACAATTTTCCAGTAAAAGAATGGAAATAAGCTAAACTACCAAATATAGTTTAATGGATAAACGGTGATTAATTCATACAACACATTTGTGACAGTTTGAGATTATTTATGAATCCCAGAAAGAGAGATTGTTTGTAAACTAATCTATTCCTCTGTATGCGATACCCTTTGAATGCATTAGATTCAGCTGACATGTCTTGATTATATTACCTGTTAAAATTAGGGCTTTGATTGGATCATGTCAGAAGGGCATGACTCAAATTGAGTCCCTGCCCACTTTGTGAGCCTATATAAATGGAAACTCACTCAAGAAGACACATGAGAAGAGAGAGTTCCATACGCTGAAGAGGAGAGACCTTGTTCATTTTTTTTTAAATTTATTTATTTAATTATTTATTTCTCTCCCCTTCCCTAGCCCTGCCCCCTGCCCCAGTTGTCTGCTCTCTGTGTCCATTCACTGTGTGCTCTTCTACCGCTTCTATTCTTATCAGTGGCAGGAGAATCTGTGTTTCTTTTTGTTGTGTCATCTTGCTGCGTCAGCTCTCTGTGTGTGCGGCACCATTCCTGGGCAGGCGGCACTTTCTTTCCCACTGGGCCACTCTCCTTATGGGGCATACTCCTTGCACGTGCCATGCATCAGCACTGTGCATGGGCCAGCTCCACATGGGTCAAGGAAGCCCAGGGTTTGAACCACGGACCTCCCATGTGGTAGACGGACGCCCAAACCACTGGGCCAAGTCTGCTTCCCAAACTTGCTCATTTTGATCCTGCCATGTGACAGAAAGGAGAAGGTTCAAACAGCTAAAGCCCCATGAAGAGAGGTGAGACTTTTGCCTGATAGTTTGCAGCCAAAGAGAACAGGGTAATCTTTGAAAAGTAGAGGCTGCTCTGGCTGGCCCTCCTTTCCTTTCACATACAAGCAGTCCCCCAGGGGATCAGGCCGGAGACAGGAGGGGCTAGCCTTCTTGGGGGAGGTGAGGCTGGGTGTAGAGGAAGGGATTCAGAGCTCCAGAGCATAACTGAAGCCCTGACAGCCCATTGGCCCTGGGAAGGAAATGCACCAAAGCAAAATTGAAGGAGTATGATGCAGTCACAGAGAAGAAATTTTTTCTCAGATGTTTAGTGTCATGAAAAAGTTCAAGACATAATTTAATTCTAAAGCATGTGGTGTGCAAGCTTTTATTAATGGCATGGTGACAATTACATGTAAAGATATATCTTGAAGGACTTTTGCACAGATTTCATTTCAAAACATGTATTATTTGTATGTTATAAAATTACACATATCCTATAGAATTAATGGAAAATGAAAACCAAGAGTGACAAAAGAGCATAGTCCCACCACTAAAATTATGATATAATCTTTAGGAATTTTCCTTGCTTATTATTTATATACATGTATACAAATGTATTATCTATAAAAATGAGCCATATTATACATATATTTCTATAACCCAATTTGAATTCAGTTACTATATCATGGATATCTCTCACAAGAGTAAAATGATATCAGGTCAAATTGCTTCATAATATTCCACTGTGTGACATAGAAGAGGTGGCATTGGATTGGGATAAGTGGACATGGTGGCTGATGGGTATGGGGAAAGGCAGGAAGAGATGAGAGGTGGAGGTGTCTTTGGGACATGGAGCTGCCCAGGATGGTGCTTCAGAGGCAATCACCGGACATTGTAAATCCTCACAGGGCCCACTGGATGGAATGGAGGAGAGTATGGGCTATGATGTGAACTAATGTATATGAGGTGCAGAGGTGCCCAAAGATGTACTTACCAAATCCAATGGATGTGTCATGATGATGGGAATGAGTGTTGCTGGGGGGGGGCGGGGAGAGGTGGGGTGGGGGGGTGGGGTTGAATGGGACTTCACATATATATTTTAATGTAATATTATTACAAAGTCAATAAAAAATAAATAAATAAATAAAAAATATTCCACTGTGTGGCTATAATATTATTTGCTTAAACAATTTCCCGTTGTTAGAAATTTAAGTTCTTTTTTCATTTTATTCATTTTATTTCTTTCTTCTTTGCTTTTCTTTGGTTTTATAAAGAATACTGTAATATAATTTATATAACCAATTTCCTGGGTTTGGAAATTTAAATAGTTCCTCCACATTTTTTGTCTGTTGTAAACAACACAGTATTGAACGTCTCTCATTTGACAGTTCATTTCCTTAAGAAACAACTCTGGATATAAAATTGACTTAGATGTATTTGGCTCTTTGGGAGTGACCAACTTGAATTGAAATGTGCATGCTGAGGAGAGAGGATGAGCTTGACCACTCATCATTCACAGCCTACCTCTGTTCTGACATTCTGTTACCTTTCACAAGTGCCATGATTCTCATGAAGAGATTTAATATTTTTTTCTTAGTTAAAAATGAACTCACTAAACATAATGTTTTCTAGATCACCCAGGTTATAGCAGGTATCAGTCCATCATTCCTTTTCATGACTGAATTATATTGCATTGTATGGGTAGACCACTTTTGTTTACCTATTCTTCACTTGATGGACATCTGAGTGGTTGTCACCTTTTGGCTACTGTGAATGGTACTGACATTAACATTTCTATACAAGTATTTGTTTGAGTGCCTGTTTTCAGTTCTTTGGTGTATGTATGGCATTTTCTTTGGGGTAATGAAAATATCTTGGACCAAAGAAAGGTGACATTTTCACAATATTGTGAATATATGAAATGACACTGAATTGTACACTTTTAAATGGTTAATGGTTAATTTTATGTCCTGCAAAGTTTACCTCATAAAACAAAAAAGATCCCAAACTGCTGGTGCTGGTGTTTGGAAAGAAAATTTGAAGGGAAGGTTATTGGCCAGCAAGTATCTCTACAAATTACTCTAGCATTCAATGGAATTGTCACAGATCCAGAAAGGTTGCATATTCTGTTATACTTTATGGACTTTTATGCCACGTATCATCCATCCATCTATCTATCTATCTATCTATCTATCTATCTATCTATCTATCTATCTACCTATCTATCTATCATCATCATCTATCAATAGTTACAAATACAGGGATTTATGAATATCATAGACATTGTCCTTCCATTTACTCTCTATCACTTCACTGTCTTTTATTTATCATCTGTTTCCCTCAACTAGAGTGTAAGTTCTGTGAGTCCCAGGGCCACATGTTTCCTGCTCATTGGTGTACACCTAGTGGCATGAAGCACACACTCAGGAAATAATGAATGAATAAGTTCCTCAGGAAGATCAAGAATTTACCACTGCCTACAAAAGTGATCACAAAGAAATACCTTTAAATGTTAACATTATCTCTGCTTGGTGTGATTACTATGGTTTTTGGTTTTCTGGAGGTAAGTTTCTGGGATTTTAAGTAAAATTCAGTTAGAGACAATTTCTCTAATAATCACAGAGAAAAACACTAAAATACAAATAACGGATACAACATCCCAAAAACAAATGGGCTATTTACCTGCTAGCTTCAATATCATAGGTGACTGACAGCTTAATATCCATACCAGATGGCACTTCCATAAGGCAGTCGTCTTCAAGCTTGGCAGCACATTCAAATCACCTGGCGAACATTAGGCTGGTGTGGGGGCTAAGCATTAATTACTGTTAAAGATTTCCAGGTTTTTCTGATGTGCAGTCAAGTTTGAGAGCCATTTCAGCAGATTTTTTAGAGAGGATTTAGAAAAGAGAAAACCCATGATAGATACAAGAGTGGGTGTGGTGGCTTGGAGCTAGGCAACTCAGAAAAACATCGTCTTAAACTTAATCCATTCCTGTAGCCCAAATGAATCCGGTTGGGCTTTAATCCGTATGATTGGAGTCCTTTATAAGCAGAGGGAAAGTCAGACAAAAAAAGCCCCAGGGAGCAGCCGGAAGCTGGAAGTCAGCAGAGGCAGAAGAAAGGCCAGGAGAGGCCGCCATGCACACTGCCAGGTGACAGAGAAGCCAAGGACTAAGGATTGCCGGCAGCCAGCCTCCCAATACTACAGTCTTCTGGGAGAAAGCATCGCTTTGAAGACACCTTGATTTTGAACTTCTCCTTAGCCTCAAAACCATGAGCCAGTAAATTCCTGTTGTTTAAACCAATCCATTGCATGCTGTTTGTTTTAGTAGCCAAGAAACTGAAACAGTGGGTTTAAGGGAGATGTAATTATTATATTATGAAAGAAACTTGGACTAGAATCTCAGGGAACAAACCCAACTGTAAAACCCAGGCAACTCCAGACAGACAGAATTGTGACAACTAGGCTCTGACATGAAATAGCAGCTTGACTTTGGCAAGTTGCTTTACTTCCTTGAACCTCACTTGTCTCATCATTAAGATAATAGGGTTGCTGTCACCTGTCATATCATCATGCTCTCAGACACATGCAAGTTCAAATCCCATGCCCTGCCCATACTAATTATATGGCATTGAATAACTCACTTCACCTTTCTAGCTTCCGTTTTCTTATCAATAGTACAGTTATTGGAGGAGTTAAACAAAGATGTTTATAAGGTGTGGAGCCCAGTGCTTGGCACACAGTAATTGCTGAGAATGGTCTATCCTCTGCCTCTTACCAAATAGCAATTGAAGAAACAGAAGGGCCGGGCAAGTCTAATGCGAATAGCAATAGTCCCCTCTTCTCCTGGTGGTAGGATGTTGCCCTCGTCATCCACAATCTGATGGAAAAATCACAAGAAGGTGTGTGGATGTCTGCACAACCAGGCCCCCCACCTGCCTAGCCTGTGTTGCTAACCAAAGGGCTTGAGTCTCACTCCTCTTCAAACCAGGCCTCTCCGGTGATTGGGAGAGGCGGCATACCTGCACATCATAAGGTGGGGATCCTTTCCCCATGGATCCAGACTTGATTTTCGTGCCTTTTGGATTGGCACAAATTACAACCTGGAGAGAAACCAGAACCAATAAGAAGGACCCTATTTCCCTTAGATTCCATTCTGGTCCATCCCTTCTCTGTCCCTGCTTTCCAACTCTTTCTCCTTCCCTCTTTCTTCTCCTTCATTTTATTCACTTTCTCTCCCTTCTCTTCCCTTTCTTCCTCCTTTCTTTTTCTTTTCTTACTTTTTATTTCTTTTTCTTTTTATCCTAATTTACATCTTTCCTTCCTTCTTTTCTTTCTTTCTTTCTTCTAGTCTTTCCATATCAACATTTATCAAGCTCTGTAATGAGTGCTCACATAAAGAACCCGACATGTCACTAAGCCCAAAAGACTCACTGATCCCCCAAATCCTACCAGAACAGTTGTAGAGCATATGGTTTAGGGTCTTGGGCCCTGATCACAGACAGGACAGCTCTTTGGCTGTCCTGGTGGAGACAAACAATATCCATGCCCCTGAGAGTTGTTTCATTGGAAATAATTGTGAAAAAAGCAATGTTGGGCATTAAACCCCCTGCTTATCCTATTCCATATTCCTCTTAGAGGGGGACTAGATACCCACGTTCCCTATACTATACATCCCACTACCCAAAAAAATCAAATCTTTGGAAAAGTTTTAAAATTCAACCAACAAAGGGACAACTAACTCCTGAATTTTTCACGTTTCCCTCTCTCGAGAATAGTTTCATGTAACAGGGGCTAAGATGTGTGATTCACCCCTTTAATCCAAAAGGAATTTTATTACCATCTGCTCTCCCTGCAGTCAGGCCTCCCCAAGATGGCAGCTGGAAAGGCTGGAGGGTGCTGTGGCCAGTCATTCGCTCTGGCTGGCTGGGGTCAGAGGAGGGGACCTGGGGCAGGGCCTCCAGGTCCACCCAGTGCTCACCGTCTCAGACTGGCCATAGCCTTCATGCAGTTCCAAGCCCGTCTGGCTCTTCCACTTCTCCCTCACATCAGGATTGAGGGCCTCTCCTTCAGTCAAACAGTGCTTCAAGCTCTGAAACTGGTACCTTTCTCAGCCAGCAAAATAAGGCAGCCACATCAGGGTTCCCAGGGCCACCCCATTCTACAGCACAGATGCCTGGGTCCAGGCTGTGCCCTCCCCAAAGCACCAGAGGGTAAACTCCCATGTTTTATAATTCACTCCAAAGGTTCCATCCTCTGACTTTGCAGTCTCGTTCCTCATGGGAGGTTAATATATTTTTTAAAAATTCTGAGTTTGGAATAAAACCAGAACCTCATATAGGAGTTTTTTGGCATAACATGATGAACTTCAGATAGACTGGCACAAAAAATTTATTCGGAAACAAACTGATTAAAAATAAATTGGTCAAGCAATAATTTGGTTGGAAATTATAAATCATTTACAAATAATTTAAAAATGAAACTTAGTACTCTAAGAGCTCTAAGATTTTGATGAATGGGTCCAAAATTCCTAGACATTAAATATGTTGCAAAACTACTCTTCAGTTCAACAAATTATCCAAGATGAGGAAAACCAATGATGGCAAATATATTTTCAAACATCTTTTTTCCTTTGGATCAAATTGGTTTTGACTAAATTATTGCCTAGTGTCTTTCAATTAAATTATTCTTGAACAAATGGCCCAGAGCCTGCTTTCAGCCAAAATGCCAATGTGAAGATAAATATATAGATCAATGAGTAGGATAAATTCTTAGATTATAGAAGAGTTTATGTTGAGTTTCATGTAAGAACTCACTCTCTTAGGCACATCAAGGCAGACACTTATGTTTAGGGAAGACAGAGGGGTTCTAACTTCCCATGTCTTGGAAGAGGAAAGGGGTGGAAAGTCATGGATCAGGGTCAGTAGGTTACTGAAGAGTGATGGACCTCTCCATAAAGGGTTTGAATGGGTGCCATCCACATTTTCTTGTCTCCTCCCTTTGGATACCCAATGACCTTCACTCAGAGAGTGACTGGCTGAGGTTAATATAGGGCTGAAGAATGGGACTTCCCCTGTGGTGACCTTTTAGTCCCACTAGACATAGGGGCCCTGGCTACAAGCCCCATTCCATAGGCAACTAATGATCATCCAAAAATTTCTCTAATTATGTAGAAGTAATACATATGCATTGCCAAGGAAATGACCCATGGGTGTGTGGTGAGGTGAGAGACCACCTCAAGTGCTGACATTTCAGACTCCCTAAAGCTTTACATGTTCCAGTTGGATGCAAATTCCTGTAGGCCAGAAGCTCATCCTTGAGGGTTGTCTATGAGGGTATTGATATATATTCTTGTGAGTTGTGTCTGTATATGTATACATGAGTGTGTTTGCTTAAGGAGCAGATGTGCCTCTGCTTCTGTAGGAATGTGTGTGTTTGTGTGAGAGAGAGAGAGAGAAAGAAAGAGAGAGAGAGAGAGAAATGAAGGTGGGTGTACCTGTGGTGTATATTCACATCTGTAAGCCCCAAAGCACCATACCTCATCAGATCCTCCTGCACAAGCAACCAGAAGATGGTGGGGACACAGCAGAGGGTGGTGATTGGGAACCGAGAGAGAGTCTAAAACAAAACAAAGGCTAGAGGATCTGTTTAGAATCACTGAAGTGGTACTTCCTGGAAATGCAGGTGGTTTGGGTCTTTATCTGTTCATCATCAAAGGAGAGAAGCTGATAACTGTGAAGTACCCAGCCTCCAAGATGATTTGCCCCCTTCCAGCATTTATACCCTTGAGGAGGCCCCTCCTACAGTGTACCAAGTTTGGGCTGTGTGTGGCCAATAGCACACTGTGGAGGTTATGGAATGTTACTTCCAAGATTAGTTTCTAAAAGGCTTGTCTTGGATGCTCCCACTCTCCCTCTTTTGAATTACGCTCTCTGGAGGAAGTCAGCTGCTAGGTTGCCAATAGCTCTATGGAGAAATGCACATCCTAAGGCACTGAAGGCCCAGTGAGCAGTGAGGAACTGAAGTCTGCCACAAATCACACGTGTGAGTTTCTCCAGGGTGAATTGAGCCTTGACATGATTGCAGCCCCAGCAGACACTGACAGACCTTGTGCTGGAGGCACCCAGCTAAGCTGCTCCTGGATTCCTGACCCTCAGAAACTGTGAGATAACACATGTTCATGTTAAGCTGGTACTTTTGGTGATAATTTACTACACAGCAAAGTAGATAACTAATGCACTATGTCAAGGCTGGGGGCAGTGACAGGAGAAGGCAGACACTGGCTGATCAAGGCTTACATGAATGAATGCTGGTGAATCTGATAATGGTAATAATAATTAATATGTGTTAAGAACCTATACTGTACCAGACCCTGTGTTGATCCCTTGATATATGTTACCTCATTTCATTCTTACAAAAAACCTATAAAACGTTATTAGCCTTCTTTTGTAGTTGTGGAAGTGGATACTCAGAGAGGCCAGAAGACTCCCAAGTTCACACAGCTAGCAACTGAAAGATGCAGGATCAGAGGCCAGGTCTAACTGACTGCATACCCTGTGCTATTACCCATCATGTACCACAACCTGCTTCAAAACTAAGAGATTGGGCAGATGGGCCCTCCGCTGCTTTAAGGGATGGCAGTTAGGATGTGGAGGGCAGAAGGAAGGTGACCCATATCGTCTCTGGGGCCATCAGTTCTCCTACCTCTGCACAAGAAGACCCTAGGAGGTTGAGCCGGAGTCACCAGGGCTCTAGAGACTCATGCTCAGTACCATGGACAGGGCATGCAGGTGGGGCGTAGGCAACGGTTTTGCCCAAAGATTTGACAGGAGCATAGGAAAGAAGGAGGCAGAAGGAGAGACCCCGCAGGAGAGGAAAGAGGATATGCAAAGGTTCGGAGATACGAAATGGGCTAATTTCCAGGGATCTTTCTAGGGCATAGGCAATGACTGGAGGCATAATCGAGTGGGCAGGAACCAGATTATGGAAGGTCCTGGGAACCTGTGGTTACTCTAAGCACCAAAGAAGCCATATTGCCACTAATTCGTGCCTTTTCTACTGCAAACTCCGAACCTATTTCCCACTCATTTTCACCCAACATGTCGATGGTGTTTTTGTCTCTTACATTCAGAATTACTTTGGCGTTAACTTGGGGCAGTTCATGTACAAAGATGCAAGATCCATGAGGCCAGGCAGAGAAGAGGGTCCAGGCTGCCTTCACCCATCCAGTGTCAGTCGTGTTCCACATGATGTCCGAATCGCTCAAGGCCACCCACTGCCTGCCAAGAAGTAGAGAGTCAGCATCCTCAGCAAGGCCTCTGCTTTTCAAAGGGATTCCGTTGCCCTTATCACCTTATTTGTAGTCCTTCCCACGGTAAGTACTCGTGCTTGTCAAACATGCATAAGAACCATAAGCCACCTATCGTTGCAAAAAGCTTTTATTGAACAACTTCTACATACCTGTGCCCCACACTATGGGTACAGAATTTAAAAGATTCCTTGCTCCCAAGAAGTTCACAATTTAGTGGGAGTTATATATGGAAGAGCAAATAATCTCAATCCAGTGTGATAAGTACACTTAATCTATTCAGGTGACATTTACTCAGCACTTACACTGGTTTGTTATTAGGGATATAGAAATGAATGATCAGTCTTGTTCAAGGAGCTTATAGTTCAATAAATATAAAAATCTAGGAAGCCCCTAGAGAACATGCTTTGATAGAGGTAAACACAGAGCCTTGTGTGATTACAGAGAATGGGCACTTAACCAGAGCAAGGGTAAAGGTGGGGTCTGTGACATGCTTTCATAGAGGAGGTGACATCTGAATTAGACTTAAATGACATATAGAAAGTACACAGGTGTGGCAGAGAAGACCGAGCAGCCTGGGAAGGGGAAACAATGCCTGCAAACATGGGAAATAGAAAAATGGTCATGTTGGGCACTCAGTCTCTGAGACACACACTTTCCTGCTCCTTCTTCTACTCATTGGCTCTTCTTTCCCTGTATTCTTTGGTGAGTCCTCCTCCCCTCCCCTTCAATGTAAAAATACCACAGGAGCTCAGTCTGTAGACCTCTTCTCTTTTCCATTTATATTACTATTTTCTCATCTCTTCCAATCTCACGGCTTTAAATGCCATCTTTATGCTGATAACTCCTGAATGACTCTTTCTCATTAACTCCAGACATGTGTATCCAACTGCCTACTCATCATCCCTGCTCTTAACTAGGAGGACGAAGATGTCCAATAGGCATCTCCAACTTACAATGTCCAGAGTGAACTCCTCATTTTCCTCCCACCAGACTTGCTCATCCCATGTCTTCTCCAAATCATTTAATGCTTCTGGCCATTGGTGCCACACAAACCTGAGAATCATCTTTGATTCTCTTCTTTCTTTCTCAACCCTCACCAAACCTGCCAGCAAATACTTTTTAGGCCTACCTTCAAAATGCATTCAGAATCTCACCTCTTCTTATTCCTACCACTACTAGCCTGGGCAAGCTACCAGCTTTGCCATTTGTAGCCTCTCTCCTGTTTCATTCCTTGCCTTCTATAGTTAATTCTCAACCCAGCATCCAAAGTGATTCTTTTAAAAAGCAAATCAGATCATGTCACTTCTCTGGTCAAAACTTTCCAGTGGTTTCTCATCTCACTCAGAGTAAAAGCCAGAGCCTTCAAGATCCTGCCTGGTTTTCTCCCTCGTTAGCTCTCTGACTTCAACTCTGATTGTTTCCCCCTCACTCACACTCTTCCAGCTCACTCACATTCTGTTCCTTGGACCCACCAGGTGACCTGTTCCTAGTACCTTCCACTGGCCACAAAACCCAGTCCATAGCTGCACTGGGAGTGCTCGACCATCTTGGGGGCCCCAGTAGTGCCACTGGTGAAGTAGATGGAGAGTGCGTCCTGACTTCTAGTCCTCACACAGCTGTGCTCTGTGGATGCCGCTCTGTAAAATGTGAAAATAATAGGTTTGATGCTAGTATGGAAAAATAGTAATATAATAGTAACAATAATATTTATAACAACAATTCTGGCTAACACTTTAATAAATACCACATGTCAGGCACTGTGCAGGGGACTCCAGCTTGCATTTAGTCTCTAATCCCTACAGCCACTTCATGGTGTAGGTACTATCATTACAACACTTTTACAGATATGGAAATTGAGGCTCAAAATGTTTAAATGACTAACTTGAAAGAACCCATGCTCTTTTTACAGAGCAGGAGGAACTTTCTGGTGGAACACATACACATACATACTTTTGCACATTTGGGCACAGCCTGTCCCCCCATCAATTCCTGGCAATTTCGAGCCATTCTCTAAAGTGTTCCTCAACTTCAGGGACTTGAGATCTGGGTAATTCCTACAGTTCTGTGATTTGTAGAATCATCTAAGCCACTGGTTCTCAATCTTTCAGACTACCTGCTTAAGTTTTAAAGGAAATACCCTTGCTTGGGCCACACAAAAATGAAATCAGAATCTTTGAGGGTAGGCCTGGGCACTGATAGTTTCTAAGAGCTCCACAGGTAATTCTAAAGGCAATCAAAATTGAGAACTAGTGGTCTAGGCCAACCCAGTAACTCATCAAAATCACCTGGGCAGGTTTTTAAAAAATTACAGATTCCAGGGCCCATGCCCAAATAGGTTTGACTCAGTAGGTAAGATGTGGGTCCTTGGGATCTATATTCAAAACCATACCCAGGTAAATATGATGCAGCTGGTGTGTAGGATGGGCATTTGGGACTCAATGGTGCAGGCCCATGAGAGGTGCCCCCCTTGATTCTAGCCTCTAATCAGGCAAAGTCTCAAATTCCTAGATAGGTTTCTACCAGGACCTTGCTCAAAGGCAGAAGTAGTCTTGGATTTGGGATAAGGCAGATCTCTGTTTTGATCTTGACTTGACTCTTTTTTAGGAACTTCGGCAAGTCGCTTTACTTCTCCAAGACTCATTTTTCTCCCATGTAAAACTGGGTTCAAGCGTACTTCATAGGGTTTTGTTTTCAAAGATTAATTAAGATGCTGTCTTATTCATTATCACACTCTGAGCACCAAACACAAGGTTGTCCCAAAGTAGATATTTATTGAATATTTGTAGGTTGAATGAATATACATTAATACTTACCTAGCACAGAGCCTAGCATACAATAAGCACTCAATACATTACCACTATTACTATATTAATTGACCACCTACTATATACTAAAGCATCAGGTAGGTTATATCATTTATTCTGGCTTATAGCTCTATAACTAGCATCACCAACATACAGACAAATGAGGCACAGAAAATATAGTGACAGATCCAGGACTGAGTGAGTGACTTTGAACCATTGACCCATCTTAAAGTGGTCACCAGGATTAGGTCTCAGGTCAGTCTAGAGCTTCCAAAGTGAGCATTCCTCCCTGACTCTTTCCTTTCATGTGCAATCAGCAACGTGTTCCACCTCTTACGGCATATAGGAGACAAGCCTCAGCTTTGTTTTGTGCTGTCCTCCCAGAGACCCCCAACTCACTGAAGGAGTTCTCTGAAGTTCAGCCAGCCTGGATGACTGCTGTCTGACACCAGCACCTTGGTCTGGAGGGAGGGGCAGTCAGTGCTAATGGTGTCCACCCATGGGGCCAGAGAGTCACTGGTAATAATGGACTTGGCTCTGGACACCTGCAGCTGGTACTTGAGGTCCTTCTCTGTCAGCTGAGAGATGCCAGGTATTAAGACGACCCCTGACAGCACACAGAGAAAGGCTGTTGACAGGGGAAGAGGAGAGGACCCCTGTGCAGAGGTCCAGACCAAAAGTCCCACGTATGATGGGGGCAGGAAGGGGATGGAGAAGGTTGAAATGCCTGTGCTGGGAAAAGGTAACAATAATGATGATAATGAAATCTAGAAAATATTTAAGGAGCATTTACAGGTGCTAAGAGTTTTACATGTATTATTTCATTTGATCCTCACCACCCTAGGAAGTAGATTCTATTATACCCATTTTGCAGATGAAGAAATGAAGACTTAGACCTTTAAGCCTCAGATAAGTAAAATACGTTGCCTGAGGTCACACAGCTAATACGCTATAGAGCTGGAAATGTGGACCCAAGCAGAGGTAAACCTGAGTCCATAATATTCACCATCATATTACATTGCCTTAGAGATTACCTAGTCCAATGGCTGTTTGTATCTTTCAAATAAGTTGTTACAAGGAACCCAGGTATGTAGGTGCAGGTTGCTTGTTGGGGGATATGGTAGGTGGGGATTCCGGGATTCAACCAAGGCAACTCTGAAGATGGCCGAGTTGATCTCCTAAGAGTAATGAGTGAGGAAACAAACATAGGGGGAAAATTGAATCAGACACTTGAAAAATCATTTGAGTTTCTCAAATTGAATCAGACACTTAAAAAATCATTTGAGTTTCTCAAAATGCAGGTTGTCAACACTCCATTGAGTCTAACGCTCATTTCAGAGATGAGAAGAAAGTGGTTCTGAATTGGTTGCTTTGCCACAGCCAATTAGTAAGCAAGGACACAAGACAGAAGAAGGGGCAAATTTCAAGGACTCAAGACAGCATGGAGGATGAACCAAGGCTCCTTGCTCTTTGTTGTATATCTCAAACTTTTACAGGATTGAAATCCCAACATGAATTTTTTTAGCTGAATGGAATCCCCTTATTTGACAATTTTCTTTCTTAGTTACTTCTAATAGATGACTGTCCCACACAGAGATATGTTTGTGGTGCTTTGTGGGTCGTGTTCAAGCTTGAGGGCAAAGCAGATGATAGACAGCCACAGCTGTCAGCAAGAGAAATGAATCAAACACAGGAAACTGGATGAGCAGGGACAAGTGCATATCAGGAGAATATGGGAATGCAAGAATGTAAAAATGAGCCTCTACAGTACTGGAGTGGATGCTAGAGTTGGCATGGCAAGGTGGGATGTGGTCTTGAGTTATTTTGTTTGGACATCAGAAAAATGGGTGAAACTGTATAATTGGAAGAATTGGGGGCATTGAGGTAACATGAAAAATAATGCTAATAATACCCCAAAGGGAAGTTTTGGTCATGCATATTTCCTAACAAAATGCTTGGCACATAGTAGGTGCTCAAGAAAAGTGCAGGGTTCCCTTACTATGACTCTTATTTAAAAGAACCTTGTAGGAAGTGGATGTGGCTCAACCCCTTTGGCACCTGCCTACCACATGGGAGGTCCTGGGTTCCAGTCCCAGTACTTCTTAAGAGAAGATGATCAAACGCCACCTCCCACCACAACAAGCTAGACTCTGCCCCTGCCACAACAAGTGGATGCCACAAGCCAGCAGATGCGGCAGCCCACTGGGAGCGGATGTGGCTCAGGTTGTTGGGCACTCGCCTCTCAAGTGGGGGGTCCCTGTTTAGGTTCCTGGTGCCTCCTGGAAAAGGCAAGTAAACAATGAGCAGACAGATGAGAGAACCATCTAGGGGCAGGGGTGATAAAGAAAAATAATAAAGTAAATAAAATAAATTTTTGAAAAACAGGACCTTGTATGTCATAGTGGAATATGGAGAGCTCCTCCAACCTATGTGCCTGTTTCCCTGAGAACTGAAAATACTTTAATGACATTCATTCTCTCTTTCTCTTTTGTATATTGTGGAAATATATACAAAAATTAAAATTAAAGTTTCTCCTTTTTTTGGATAATCCCTTCACAACCTGGTTGAATAAAACTTGTTCATAGAGAAAAGCTAGTTTTCTAGCATGAATTTATACATCTCTTTTGCACAGATTATTTATGAAACCACCTGTATTTCAGGTAAATTGTTCTCTGGACACATTTAATCATGTGATTTGGGCCAATCCCATCAAGACCACAACTGGAAGGGGGTGGACAACATTCCAAGTGGTCCAAAGCTTCTGGGGGATGGAGAAACCAGCTCCCCATCTTAACTGGTCAGTTTGCTTTAGTAAAACCACCCTAAAGCCTCAGCCCCTTGAAAAGAGTGCCAGTGGGCATCAGCAGAGGCTCTCCAGGGCCACCAGGCTGTGTCCTCTTGCTTCGTCTGCTCTTCTGCTGGAGGACTCAGCCCAAGGATATCAGAGGCCCTGATGCCGTGAGCAGTCATGACAGCAGGGGGATGCTTCTCCCCCAGGCGCCTACCTTACAGCTTTGATTATTTGTCCCTCTATACTGTCTCTTGCTGTAATAAAGTTTAAGACTGAAACTTATGTGGATTGGTTATGAGAGCCCCTCATCCCTAATTCCATTGATTCTCAGTCTCCAGGTAAAAATCTAGGGACTAGGGCAAGGCTGCATGCATACCGGTATTCCCGAAACCAGCGGAATCATTTTACAAATGATTTAGGTACCAGCTTTGAAAGGCTTAAGTTTTCTCTTAAAAATCCTGTGTTTTCAATTACAAAACCAGAAGCTCTGATAACACTGGCTCTCATTACTGCATGGCAGCATTTGTTTGGAACAAAAAAGTAACTGCCCCATCAGACAGGACAAAGGATCTCCAGTTCACTACAGTCTTCACTGTTCCCTATGGCCTCACACTCCGCCTGCTGTACACATTTACATCACTGTCTGGCCCTTGCACACAATCAAGTTTGTGATTGTTGGACAAAAGGGAAGTAAACAAAACTCCCCATTTTTTTCCATCCCTCCAAGTCCTGAGGCCACTGCAAAACCCTGTCAAACTGTATCAACCCCACTGGACTCCCAGCCCTGCTCACTGACCTGTCCTCATACAAGCCACGCTCACCAGCCACCACTCCGGGAGCCGTGGGAACACCAACATCATTCTGTCCCCAGGCTGCAGGCCGCACACGCCTCTTAGCACATTGGCCGCCTTCCTGGACAGCTTCCCCAGCTCCTCAAAGCTCCATTTGACTTCTGCTCCCAGTCCGTCGACCCACCAGAATGCAGGATTTGGAGGCCGGTGCCCAGCCTAGACAATGGTACAGGCAGAAAATAAAGAGAAGCCATTTTATGAAGATTATTGTTTGCTGGTTTTTAAAGAAAAAATTTTTAATGGGATTAAATTTTTTTTTTACAATGTTTAGTACAGTCACATGGTTCAAAAGTCAAAACAGCATGGAGAGGGAGCAGATGTGGCTCAAGCAGTTGGGCACCCACCTCCAACATGGGAGGTCCCAGGTTCAGTTCCCAGTGTCTCCTAAAGAAGACAAGCAGATGTAATGAGCAGACACACAATGAGCTGATGCAACAAGCAGACACAACAAGGTGACACAACAGACACAATGAGCAGGGAGTGGATGTGGTTCAAGTAGATGTGGCTCAAGTCTCCCACATGGGAAGTCCTGGGTTCAGTTCCCAGTGCCTTCTAAAGAAGATGAGCAGACAATGAGTGGAAACAATGAGCAGACACATGAGGGAGCCATCTTGGTAGAGGGGAGAAAAGCATGGAAAGGTGTGCATTGAGAAGTCTTGCTCCCACCTTGGTGGCTATTTACCCTGTTCCACACTTGACCACCTCAATGCATAGCCACTTATTAGTTTCTTACATACCTTCTGTGGTTTTTTTTATGCAAACATAAATATATATTTTTTTGCCATCCCACCTTAAAAAAAATTTTTAGATTAGATTATATAAATGTTACATAAAAAATGCAGGGGATTCCCATATGCCCCACTCCCTACCCCTCCCACAATTTCCCACATTAACAACATCTTCATTAGTGTGGTACATCTGTTACAATTGATTAACACATATTGGAGCATTGTCACTAAGTGTGGATTATAGTTTACATTATAGTTTAAACTGTCTCCTGCACAATTTTGTAAGTTATTATAAGACATATAATGGCCTGTATCTGTCATTGCATTATCATTCGGATAACTCCAATGTCCTGAAAATGCCCCCATATTACACCAATTTCTCCCTCTCCCTCCCCTCAGAACCTCCAGAGGCCACCGCCTCCACATCAGTGATGAACGTTCTTCCATTGCTAGAATAACAATAAGTCTATAGTAGAATAATAGTAAGTCTACTCTAGTCCATCATTCATTCCCCAACCCTGAGGATTCTGGCATGATGATGCCCACTCCACCTCTAATTGAGAAGGGGCTTAGATCCCATAGGGCAGATGGATGGGACTCTCTTGCTTGCAGTTGTCGACTCTGTTCCTTGGGCCATCCCACTTTTTAATGCACAAGGTAGCATATGATTTACACTCTTCTGTATCTTCCCTTTTTTTTTTTTGAGATAACTCACAATACCATAAGATTCCCCATTTTAAATTATACAATTCAATTGTTTTTAGGATATTTGCAAGGTAACACATCCATTACTACTATTTAATTCCAGAAATTTCATCTTGCCCTAAAGAAATCCCATATTCATCAGCAATCACTTTCCATTTCCCCCTACCCTATGCCCTGGCAACAGCTAATCAGCTTTCTGTTTCTATGGATTGGCCTATTCTGGATATTTCATATAAATGGAGCCATACAATATGTCACCTTTTATGTGTGGCTTATTTGATGTAGCATAATGTTTCAAGGCCCATCTATGTTGTAGTTTGTATCACTATTTCTTTCCTTTTTATGGCTGAAAAATATTCCACATTGGATGGATATACCATATTATTTCTATCTATTCCTCAGTGCTTGGACATTTGGGTTGTTTCCATTTTTTTGCTATTATGATTAATTCCTCTATGAACATTTACGTACAGATTTTTATGTGGACATGTTTTCAAGTCTCTGTGTATATATGTAGGTGTGACATTATTTAGACATATGGTGATTCTATTTAACTTTTTGAGGAAATACAATCTGTTCTCCAAAGTATCTAGAGCATTTTACATTCCTACCAGCAATGTACAAAGGTTCAAATTGCTCCTTGCATCCTCACCAACAGTTGTTATTGTCCATTTTTTAAAAATTATTAAACCTTTTAAACTAATGATTAAAAAGCATTATCAAAATATTACTACTAAACAAAGTATTTCCCCCCTTAACAATCCTATTATTATATATTTATATGTGAACATGCATAAAAAAGTGTATAGTAAAAGTTGTGAACTTACAAAACAGACATACATAACATCATACAGGGGTCCCATATATCAACCTTCCACAAACACCTTGCATTGTCACGACATTTGTTACAAATTATGAAAGAATATTGTCAAAATCTTACTACTAATCATAGTTCTTATCTTACATTTGGTGTGTTTTTCCCCCAATCACCCCATTATTATTTTTTAAATACATTTTATGACAGAAATTGTAAACTTATAAAACAATCATATACATGTGCAGAATTCCCTAACAACACTCCTCCTCCAACACAGCAGAATGTGGTATGTCATTTGCTACAGATAAAATAATATCCTCAGATATATAAAATAATGTGCACAGTGTACATTTGGCTCACATTTTTCATACTGCCTCAGTATCAACACAGTACATCTTTCACATAAATGCAAGAATTTTATGTTATTACTAACAACCACAGTCCATAGGTCACTCCAGCTGTATTTTTCCCATGCTTTTCCACATTCCCAACACCCTGCAGTAGTGATATACATTTGTTCCAGCTAACAAAGGACACTCTTGCATCTGTACCAGCAACCACAATTCTCACCCATCTCTTGGTTTACTGTGCTAAATCAGAATTCTCAAGCATTCTGTCAATTGGCATTTACACAACTAGGCTACCATTTTCAACTATTTCAACCACTTAAAAAGTAGTTGTTAGCATGTTACCACTGTATACATTTCCACACTTTTACATTAAAACTAATTAAAACTTCTACCTACATTAAATATCAGTAGTCCACTCAGTCCTCTTATCTCCTTTAAGAATCCACCACCTACCACCAGGTCTTGAAGATATTTTCCAACAATTTCGTCCAGAAGTTCTATGGTTCTTGCTTTTATTTAATAGTTTTTGACCCATTTTGAGTTAATTTTTGGATAAGGTGTGAGATAGGGGTCCTCTTTCCTTCTTTCAGCTATGGATATCCAATTCTTTCAGCACCATTTCTTGAATGGATTGTTCTACCTGAACTATGTGAGTTTGACAGGCTAGTCAAAAATCACTTGACCATACCTGTGAGGGTCTGTTTCTGAACTATAAATTTGGTTCCATTGGCCTATTGCCTTTAGGCCATTTGGTCTGTCTTTAGGCCAGTACCATGCTGTCTTTACCACTATAAGTAGGTATTATGATTTTAAGTCTGGAGATGACTGTTCACTTTTCCTTTTTATGATGTTTCTGGTTATTCAGGACCCCTTACCCTTCCAAATAAATTTAATGATCGTGTTTTCAGTTTTTTCTTTGATGTTAGTGGAATTTTTATTTAGATTGCATTAAATCTGTATATCAGTTGGAGTAGAATTGACATCTTAATGATATTTAGCTTAGAATCCATGAGCATGGAATGTTCTTCCAGTTATTTTGGGGGCTTTTTTTTATCTGTTTTAACACTGAGTTGCAGTTTTGTGAATACAAGTACTTTACATCATTGGTTAAGTTTATTCCTATTTGAGTTTTATCTGTCATATTTTATTTTTACCACTCTTTGGACACTTTTAGTTACTTTTATTGATATAATCTTCATTTCTAGACTCTCTTCCAGGCCCCTCTCTCCTGTCTTTTCTTTTCAGGCTGTAGCACACCCTTTAGCATTTCCTCAAAATCTGGTCTCCTGCTTAGAAATTCTCTCAGTTTCTGTTTATCTGTGAATATTCTAATTTAGCCCTCATTTTTGAAAGACAGTCTTGCTGGATATGAGATTCTTGGCTAGAAGTTTTTCTCTTATAGAATCTAAAATATATCAGACCACTGTCGTCTTGTCTCCATGGTTTCTGGTGAGAAATCAGCACTTAATCTTATTGGATATCCCTTATATGTTATGCACTGCTTTTCTCTTGTTGCTCTCAATTCTCTGTCTTTGGCCTTTGACACTCTGATGAGTATGTGTCTAGGAGTTGGTCTATTTGGATTTTTTTGGATGAGAGTACGTTGTGCTTCTTGGACAGGGATATCTATGTCCTTCAATAGGGGTGGGAAATTTTCTACCATTATTTCTTTGAATACTCCTTCTGCCTCTTTTTCCTTCTCTTCTCCTTTGGGGACACCCATGACACATATTTTTGCATGCTTTTTGCTCTCACTTAGTTCCCTGAGATCTTGTTCAAATTTTTCCATTCTTTTCTTCATCTCTTCTTTTTTATGTTCACTTTCAAAGGCCATTTCTTCAAGCTCACCAATCCTTTCTTCTGCCTCTTCAAATCTACTATTATATGATTCCAATCTTTTTTTTTAAATTTCATTGATTGCATCTTTCATTCCCATAAGATCTGCTATTTTCCTATGAATGCTTTCAAATTCTTCTTTGTGCTCATCCAATGTCTTCTTAATATCCTTAATCTCTTTAGTCATCTCATTGAATTTATTAAGAAGATTTGTTTGAACATCTATAATTAGTTGTCTCAACTCCTTTATGTCATCTGGATGCTTATCTTGTTCCTTTAACAGGGCCATAGCTTCCTGTTTCTTGGTGTGGATTGTAATTTTTGACTGGTGTCTTCACATCTGGCTTACTAGAGTATTTTTTCTGCATGAAGTTTTTTTCTTTAGTTTAGAGCTTCCTATTGTTTCTCCCTTGCTGGTTTTGCAGTAGGAGCCAAGCATGTAGTTGGTGCTGTAAGCTGTGGAGCTCAAGCTGCCCTAATTGCACCAGGGACCAATGAAGCCTTTTCCAACTTTCTCCTTTACCTGGTGTAGAGACAGAGTCACAGCTATGTGGGACAATCCAAGTAGAGGCCTAGACTGTAGTTGCCCAGAGAGACTGATGAAACTTCACATTCCTTTCTCCCACCTGAGGTGGGGATGGAGCTGCAAGTATGGGCAGCAATCTATGCAGTGTGGGTCCAAGATGATCGCAGTTGCCCTGGTAGACTTCTGATTTTCAGTCTATGCCAGCCAAAGTTACCTGCAGTTACCTGTATAGGCTGGTGCAGGGCCCTCAGCCTCCTCCCCACCAGAGGTAGGGCTGAAGCCTAGGCTAGGGCTGCAGGCTGATCTGCATGAAAGAAACTGGTACCTGCAGACACTGAGAGTTTCAGTCAGCCAGGTTTCCTCTCTGGCTGGGGTGGAGTCAGAATGGTGCCTACTGGCCTCTTTCTGACCTGGGCTGATTCACACCCCAGTTGTTCCCAGGTTATCTCTTAGCCAGCAAACTCCACCAATCAGCAGCTGAAAGCAGCAGCCAACCATCACTTCCTCCCATTTCTGTGAAATGGAGCTTCAAATTCCAGCCAAAGAACAGCTCCTGGGGTGGCTCGTGACACCAGAGTAAGATGAACATAGGCCTCTGCAGTTTTACCAGTAATTTCCCAGAGAACCTATTGCAGATCTCCACAGCTTCCTCCCTGCTGGAGGTGGCACTGGTGACTAGGCTATGCCTGCAGTCTGATCTGGATGGAAAGAAGCTGGTCCCCCAGCACTGGGATCCTCAATCCACCCCCACTTCCCTTCGTGCCAGGGATGGCATTAAGACGGTGGCTCCCATCCACTTTCTGATCTGGACAGGCTGAAACTAGCTTTTCTCAGGATTATACTGTAGCCCACTGAATTTACTCATCAGTAGCTGAAATTGGTGCCCAACCATCCCTTCTTCCCCCACATTGGGGAAGTGGAGCTTTCAATTCCAGCCATGGAACAGTTTGTGAGGTGGCTTGTGCCTCCAGTATAGGATGGGCAATGGCCTCTGCAGCGTAGGCGGCTCTACTTATGAGTCTTCTCTGCAGATGGGCAGTCTTCTTCTTCCACTCCTTTAAGTATGTTACAGAATGCTCTTCTGGTCTCCTGGAGCCACCAAACAGGTGCTTTCAGCTAGCTGCAGAGATCTCTGGGTGTTTGATAACTGCCCTGTAGCAAGAGCTGACTCTAGGAGCTCCTTACTCCACCATCATCTTGCTGGTTCTTTCCCAATTGGTATATTTTGATATTATACTAGACCCCTAGATTAACTTAGGTAGGATTAACATCTTTAAAAATTTGTCTTCCTATTCAAGACAAAAGCCAATCTAAGTGGTTCAAGTATTTCTTGCATTCCTCAGAATGTGTTTTGTCTTTGGATCTTACATGATTAGGTTTATTCCTAGGTAATATCTGTTTAGTTCATCTGGAAATGAGATCTTTTCTTGCCTTATCATCTAACTGGTAAATTTTAATATTAATAATGGTTATCAATTTTTGTTTTTTCTTTCCCAGTCATCAGGCTGAATGCTAATATGTTTATTAAAGCAGAACAGCTGAAGCTGAAGCTGAAGAGAAGAGGCCAGAAAAGAGACTAGCCACATGACTGATCACCCACAGCTCAGCTCAAGAAGGTAAGCCTGGAGGGGAAGGCAGCGACCTTGGCAGAAAGCAGCCACCATTTTGCCTCACCACATGGCAGAAGTCTATGAGAGCATAATGATGCCTTGATTTGGATATTTTTACAGCCTAGGAACTGTAAGATTTTACCCCAAATAAATCCCCCCTTTATAAAAGCCAACCCATTTCTCATATATTGCATTGGGAGCCCTAGCAAACTAAAACAAACCCTTGCAATTACCTGATTATTGTACAATCTTAAACATATTTTAATCGAAGACATCTCAGCTGAATCTAATACAATCAAAGGGTATCACGCCCTGAGGAATAGATTAGTTTACATAGTCTCTCTTTTTGGGATTCATGAATAATTTCAAACTGCCACAGCATGGGAATATATACTCAGTCTACAAAGTAGAAAAAGAAGGTTATAAAACTGTGTGTGCCTTATGTGAGATATATAAATATATTTATACCTGAGGTTGTTCACAGAATAGGAGCTGTGGTTATCTCTGAGTTGAAGGATAGGATGCTATGTTAATCTGCCAAAGGGCTGATGATGCAAAGTACTAGAAATTTCTTGGTTTGTATGAAAGGTATTTATTTGGGGTAAAATCTTACAGTCCCAAGGCCTTGGAAAGTCCATCTCAAGGTACCATAAGAGGTACTTTCTCACCAAAATCAGCTGCCACATGTTGAAGCAAGATGGCAAGCCATCTCTGTGAGGTTTCAGCCTTCTCTTCTGAGTGTCATCTTTCAGGCTTAGCTGCTTGCCTCTTCCTGATTTCAGCCACAGGCTAATATAGGGCTTCTCTCTCAGACTTCCTCTACGAGTCTCAGCTCTCTTCCCAAGGTCAGCTGTAACCTATCAGGAAAAATGGTTCACCTCTCTCCTGAGCTTTAGCTATTTGTGCCTTCTTTCTGTCACAAGGCAGGGTAAAAAATGACAAAGCTCTCTCTTCTGTGTGTATGTATGAGCACCCATTTATATCAGACCCAGCAAGGGGGTGGGAACTCAGCCTGAGTTGAGTCAACCAAAAGAGCCATAAAAGCAATCTTAACACGTAATCAAATCAAAGTCCTATCAATTGAATTCAATACAAAGACTATTACACTCAGAACTAGATTAGCTCATGAACATAATCTATCTCTTTTGGGGATTCATAAATAATCTCAAACTGCCATACATACTTTTCCTTATTTTCCAAAATGTTTATACTAAGCATGTTATATTCTTGAAATTATTCCAGGGAAGCATCTGTGGCTCAACCAATTGGGCTCCTGTCTACCATATGGGATGCCCTGGGTTCATGTCCCAGGGCCTCCTTCTGAAGGCAAGATGGCCTGTGCCTGTGGAGAGCTGATGGCCCACATCCACAGAGAGCTTTTGGCCCACACCCATGGAGAGCTGGAACAGCAAGATGATGTAACAAAAGGGGAGTCAAGCAGACACAGAAGAATGCCCAGTGAATGGACGCAGAGAACAGACAGCAAGCAAACTGTAAGGGGAGGGTGGGATAAATAAAAATAAATTAAAAAAAAAAAAAGTTGTTCCAAAGAGTAGATTAAGTATTCTGATGATCCTGAAGACAAGAAGTAGGGCCACAGAAGATACGAATATGTTCTCACATGATCAAAGAAATGGAAAAGCTGCTACTCAACACAGTCCATCTCCATACCCCTACACTAAGCCCTCCAGAAACAAAGAGGCTGAGGTTTGTCAGGGTGACCAACAGCATCAGGAAAGATTTTGCAACCCACAGTACCATCCATTCATTCCTTTGTATCTTATAATAATTCCTTATTATTTTTGTTGTTGTTGTTGTAAAGTATACATAACGAAATTTATCATTTTAAAATGTACTATTCAGACATTAAGAACATTCACAATGTTGTACAACCATTCCACTATTTAGTTCCAGTATATTTTTCTCACTCCTAAAGAAAATCCCAAGCCCATTAAGCTGTCATTCCCACTCCACCCACCCGCCACCACTGGCAACCACCAATCTACATTCTGTCTCTATGGATCTGAAATATTCTGGGTATTTCATATAAATGGAATCATACAATGTGTGGCTTTTAGTGACTGGCTTCTTTCACTTAGCATAATGTTTTCAAGGTTCATCCGTATTCTAGCATGTATCAGTACTTCAGTCCATTTTCGGCTGAATAATATCCCTTTGGATGGATACACCATAATTTTTTAATCCATTCATCTACTGATGGACTTACAGGTTGACTCCACCTTTCAGCTATTTTTTTAAATACAAATACTGCTATGAACATTTATGTGTAAGTTTTTGCTTGAATACCAGTTTTCAGTTCTTCAGGGTACATACCTAGGGGTGGAATTGCTAGGTCATATGGTGAGTCTATGTTTAACTACTTGAGAAACTGCCAGACTGTTTTCCACAGAAGCTGCTAATTATTTCTTTAATATTAGCAACAAATATTTGTCAGATACCACAAAATTTATGGTTTTAATAGGAAAATGTATTAATTAGCTTACAAGCTTACAATTTTGAGACTGAGAAAAATGTCTAAATCAAGGCATCATCAGGTGATGCTTTCTCCCCAAAAACTGACAGCTATGATCCTGGACTCCTCTGTCATGTGGCAAGGCACCACAGGTGGTGTCTACTGGTCTCTCCCATCTCTTCCAGGTTTCATTGCTTTCAGCTTCTTGCTTTCATGGCTTTTGCTCTCTCTCTCTCTCTCCCTCTCTGCATTCACAATTTATAAAGGACTCCTATAAGAGGATTAAGATCCATCCTAGGCCACGCTTTAACTGACATAGTCTCATCAAAAGGTCCTATATACATTAGGCTTACACCCACAGGAACGGATAAATTTGAGAAGATGATTTTCTGGGAAACTGCGGCGGCTTGCTCGGTTGGTAGAGGTGGGGTCTGGCTGCGGACGAGGGGTCGGTCCAGCTCAGGACGAGGGGTCGGTCCCGCTTGGGACGAGGGATCGGTCCCGCTTGGGACGAGGGGTCGGTCTGGCAGCAGACGAGGGGTCGGTCTCACAGGGGTTGCGCGGTTCGGCTGACGGGGTCGCCCGGCGAAGCCGGCGACGAAGGGGTCGCCCGGAGAAGCAAGTGACGAACTGGGGACAAGGGAGGCCAGGCCCTTGTCAGGGGCGCAGGACTGGAGGGCGCACGGCAGAAGAACTACCGTGGAGACAAGGTAAACACGCAAGTCCACTTTATTGAGGGAGAGGCAACAGTTTTATAGGGGCTGGGGAAGGCTGATTGGTCGAAGCCACGCGCTGTTCTGATTGGTTGCCAGCGAAAGGTCAGTGGGCAGTACTGGACGGGGGAGGGGTGGTGGTTAGGGATTGGCTGTCGCTGTTGCTGGGGGAAGGGGCAGGGTTTAGTGATTGGTGGCTGCTGTTGCTGGGGTAGAGGGCAGACTTGAGTTTCCCGCCCACGCCTGGCTGTTGCTGCTGTCGGGGGGAGGGAAAAGGGCAGACTGGATTTTTCCACCCACGCCTGGCTGTTGCTGCTGTCGGGGGAGGGGAAAAGGGCAGACTGGAATTTTCCGCCCTGCACCTGCGCAGGGAGAAAGAAGAAGAAGGGTGCCACCCCACAGGCATCGTGTGGCGCCATCCGGGAGGAGGGGCGGCCACGGAAGCATGGCTGCTGAGAAGGGGAGACCCGAGGGCACTCTGCGCCCATGCTGAGCTCCCTTCAGGGGTGGCGGTGAGTCCGACCAGCCACCCTATTATGGGGACAGCGGCTTGGCCTGCCGTGACTGCTCCCCCGCCAGGCCAGCAAACCACACTTCAGCCCAAGGGGTGACCGCAGGAAACATCAGTTTCAAACCACCACTCTTGGGTTTTTCATCAATGAAGTGGGTACCCTTCCACAAGATAATTTAACATGTTCTGAATTGCTGAGACTAAATGCTTACAATAAATCATATTGATCAGAGTTACAATACCTAAATATAAGCACTGTTAACATTTTGGCACATTTCTTCCACTTCTTTTATGTTACTGCTTATGTTTATTTCTTCTGTCCTTCTTCTTGCCCATCTTTTTATACCTTTATACCAAAGTACCTCTAAGATGAAAAACAAATTGGCAAAATTATACATTCCACATTCATCCTACTTTTTTTTTTTCAGTACAAAGGCCAGGTATTGAATGCAGGACGTGCTAAGAGGGAAGCTGGCACTCAACCCCTGAGCCACATTGGCTCTGATGGATTGGTTGTTGTTTTTTTTTGTTTGATTGTTGTTTCTTTCTTTCTTGTGTTTTTGGGAGGTACCGGGGACTGAACCCAGGACCTCCTATGTGGGAAGCAGGTGGGTAACAGCTTGAGCTACATCTCTCACCCATCCTACCTTTTAAAATGTCTAATATTAAAAGGTCTAAGAGAAGTTTCATGCATTTAATAGCTTAGAAGTGGATTTCATTTGCTACAATATTCCCAAACTTGCTGGATCATAAATATCACCAAGAGGGTATTTCTTAATACAGTTATGGCAGTACTGACAACTTACACTGCTGCTACAAGAAATATAAGAACTTAACAAACCAATCATATTTAAAGAGGTTCAACCACTCATCAAAAATGCCCCAAGAAAGAAAAGTCCAGGAACAGGTGATTTCTACCAAGCATTTTGAAAAGAATTAACACCAATCCTGTTTAAACTCTTCCAAAAAATTGAAGAGGAGGGAAAATTACACAATACATTTTATGAAGCCAGCATCACCGTAATACCAAAGCCAGATAAAGGCACTACAAGAAAATTACAGACCAATTGCTAATGAACATAGATGCAAAAATTCTCAACAAAATAATCACAAATAGAATCCAACAGCATTTCAAAAAACTTAAACACCACTACCAAGTAGGACTCATCCCAGAAATGCAAGGGTGATTATACATAAATTAACGTAATACACCATATAACAAATTGAAGAGAAAAAAAAACACATGATCATCTCAATCAATGCAGAAAAGGCATTCGACAAAATTCAGCATCCTTTCTTGATAAAAACAATTTGAAAAACAGGAATAGAAGGAAAAGTCCTCAATATGATAAAGGGCATATATGAAAGACACACAGCCAACATCGTACTGAATGAGGAAAGGTTGAATGCTCTTCCTCTAAGATTGGGAACAAGACAAGGATGCCCGCTATCACCATAGTTATTCACAATTGTGCTAGAAAGTCTAGCTAGAGCATTAGACAAGAAAAAAAAAAAACAAGTAGAAATGGTGAAAGCACATCCTAGTGTTTGTAACTTGCTGTGCTATTATATGGGATGAACTGGTTGAAAGGGAAACTCTAAGGACAGGTATATTACTAGAAGGAAAGCTAAAAAAGTGTAACATGGGACTGTACAACATAATGAAAATATGGAATATGAATATGGGTAGTATTGCATATATAAGACTGTTTTTTACAAAATATAAATACAAATAAACTATAGACTTGGATAGAGAATAGCAGCTATGTACAGCCAGGGAAACATAGAGGGATTGAGAGGTGATGAGTTTTGTATGTTTGTTTTTTGTTTATTACTATCACTGAAATAATGAAAATGTTCTAATAACAGTTAAAGTGATGAATTCATAAATATGTGATTATACCAAATACTATAAATTATACACTTTGGGTATATATTATCATTGTAAGTATGTATCAATGAAATTGATTTGTTTAAAAAAAAAAAAACACAGCAAAACAAAATATAAAAAGCATCCAAATAAGAAAAGAGGAAGTAAACTCTTACTATTTGTGGATGACATGAAAGTACTCAATAATCTTTCTCCAGGATAGATCACATGCTTAGCTATAACACAGCTCTCAATAAATTCAAGATTATTAAAATTATTCAAAGCACCTTTTCTGATCATAATGGAATGAAGCTGGAAATCAATAGGTGGAAAAGGGAGAGATCTGCAAATATATGGAGTCACACCCTTTAACAATCAGTGGGTCAAAGAAGAAATTGCAAGATAAATTAGTAGATACCTTGAGACAAATAAAAATGAGAGCACAACTTACAAAATCTTATAGAATACAGCAAAGGCAGTGCTGAGAGGGGAATTTATAGCCCTAAACACCTATATCAAAAAAGAAGAGCTAAAATAAAAGAACTAACTGAGCAACTGGAGAAACTAGACAAAGAACAGTAAAACAGTCCCAAAGCAAGCAAAAAGAAAGAAATAACAAAGATTAGGGCAGAAATAAATGAAATTGAGAACAAAAACTAGAGAAAATCAACAAAACCAAAAGCTGGTTTTTTGAGAAAATCAATAAAATCAACAAACCTTTAGCAAGACTAACAAAACAAAAAGAAAGAGAGAGGGAGATGCAAATAAATAAAATTGGAATGAAAGGCAGTCATTACAACTGACCCCGCATAATTAAAAGGATCATTAGAGGAAACTATGAGAAATGGTATATCAACAAATTAGACAACCTACAAGAAATGGACACATTTCTAGAAATGCACAGATATCCTGCACTGACTTACTAAGAAATACAGGAACTCAACAAACCAATCACAAAGAGATTGAATCAGGCATCAAAAATCATTCAACAGAGGGCAGGGCAAGATGGTGGTTGAGTTAGCTTACCTTACAGTCTCTCCTGCAAAGAAGCGGCTGGGCAGCGTTGGAGGTTCTCCAGGACCAGGCTGTTTTGGGATTTTTGCAGGGCAGGAAGTGTCTGGACATCGATTTGGTGGGAAGGTAACGGAGAGGATTAGTCTATAAGATATAATTGAAACTCTATTGCACAGGAGGTGAGAGCTGGGCGCCGCCGCTCCCTCCTTGGGGGGTGGAGCCGCAGAACCGGCACTGCCCTCGTGCTTTTTGGAGGCTCTACGGTAATGGGGAATTCGCAAGCCCTGGGCGGGCTGTTAGGGGGTTGACAGGATGGGACGCCTTTGCAGACCGATTTGGGGAGACAAACGAGGTTTTCTTGCGAAGCGGGGAATTTTTGATTCCAGACACAAGTAATAGCGCTTCTGCCTGGAGCCCCGCCCCCACAAGCCTGGCTGTGGATCTGCAACGGAATTAGATTGCTGGCAATAAAGGGACGTAAGAGGCTGTTACAGGGTGCACCGAGGGGGGGACATGTCTGGAAGCCAATTGGGGAATATTTTGTGAAGTTTGGGAATTCTGGTTTTGGACTCTGCTGTCGGCATTTCCGGCTGGAGCCCCAACCCCGGGCCTGGCTTCCCATCTGTGTCATTAAATTGGCTGCAGTGTAGAGGTGCCCTCAGGTGGCCATTCTCAGGGCTTACAGAGTGGGAGCTCTCCTGAAGCTGAATTGATAATACATCCACAGAATAGACCTCAGTGAGTGAGTGAATTGTGGAGTTCAGACATAAGATAGAGTTTGCAGATCTGACTTCCCCCATAGGGCTGGCACCCAGCTGCGGGGATCCCTGAAGGCTGTGTTACACTGTGGTGCTCCCAGGCTCCCTGTTGACCACATTTGAGGTTGCCAGGTCTGAGGCGCCTAAACCTTGGTGGCCCACACCCCAAAGACTCACACCTCTTGAGTCTTCAATAACTCAGAGTTTCCATCCCTGAATCCATCACTCCCTGAGGTCCATCTGAGGTCCTTGAATGCCCTAGCCCTCAACATTTGCGTTTTTTCTTTTTTATTTCATTTTGTTTTGTTTTTATTTTCATTTTATCTTATTCTTTACTTTTTTTAATGTACTGATTCCTAACATTGCATTATCCCCTAGTCTTTTCTCCCAGCGTATCCCCCAAAGTCTCTTTTTTTTCAGTTATTTAGGGTTTTTCTTTTTTGTTTGTGTTGCTGATGTGGTTGGTGTATATCTCTTTTTCTTTCCCCTACCTGTTCCCCACCCTTTACCCACCCCCTTTTTCTTTCTTCCTTTCCTCCTTTTTTTTTTTTTTCTGTTTTTCTCTCTCTCCTGTCCCTCATTTTCTTCTTATTTTATTTTATCTTAATTATACAATAGGTTCTGCAGGGAACACCTCACATTTGCTGGATTTTCTCATCCTCCACTGCCTCATTTCTGTGTGAATTGATTTTGGCTACCTACACTATCCCCTGTCCCCTACATCTTGATATCTTCCATCATCTACTGTCTCTCCTATATTCCACCTCCCTTTCTTTGATCCACAAAGTGTCTAACTCTTAATTTCTTTTCTTTTTTTATTTAATTCCCCTCCCCTCCCCTGTTTGTCTATTTTCTGTGTCTTTTTGCTGCGTCTTGTTTCTTTGTCTGCTTCTGTTGTCTTGTCCACTTCTGTTGTCATCAGCGGCATGGGAAGTGTGGGCGGCACCATTCCTCAGCAGGCTGCTCCCTCCTTCACAATGGGCGGCTCTCCTTATGGGTGCAATCCTTGCGTGTGGGGCTCCCCTACGCGGGGGACTCCCCTGTGTGGTGCGGCACTCCTTGCGTGCATCAGCACTGCGCATGGGCCAGCTCCACACGGATCAAGGAGGCCCAGGGCTTGAACCGTGGACCTCCCATGTGGTAGACAGGCACCCTAACCACTGGGCCAAAGTCTGTTTCCCTAACTCTTAATTTCTAATACCTTTGTTTTGTTTTCTGTCTGTAATCCACTCTTGAAACTACTACCTTTCTTTTCTCTTTCCCTCTCTCATGAAAATACTAGCTTTTTAATTCATACCATATTCCTCCCATATTCAGTCGACTACCTCATGATAGGTACTATACGTACTGCTATAACTCTACACAACTTACATGACTCTAATATCCATCCTCCCAGATCTCATATTGTTGCTCTGTTAACATTTATCACCAATACTACTTTACACTTTTTCCTTGCTTACACAATTGCCTTTCTACGGCCCTAATACTTTCCTTTAACATGAACTCAACCAGCAAAAAGAAATTAGAATAAGAAGAACAAAGTGACAAAGAGAAGATATAACACTTATGCAAAAACAACAGCTTACTAATCCTCAAGACTAGACAAAGAAGCTAAGGAACTGATTAAACCCGTCAAGATAAAATGATGAACAGACAGCAAGAAAAATCTACAAACCAAACCAGTAATCAGGAAAACATGGCTGAATCAATGAACAAACTAAAAACCAGGAAGGGGAGCAGAACTTCGCACAAGAAATGAAAGATCTCAGAACATTTATCACCGACAAATTTAATGAAGTAATGGAGGAGGCTAACAACATGAAGACAACACTTGGAGGGGAAATTGCAGACATACACAAAAAGATAACAGATATAATGGCAATGAACACCACAGTTCAAGAAATCAAAAATACACTTGCAGCAAATATCAGGAGACTAGAAGAGGCAGAGCAGAGAATTAGTGATGTGGAAGACAGTACATTGGAAATCAAACAGATAGTAGAATTGGTCGATAAAAAGATAGAAAAAAACCAGCTAGGACTTAGGGACCTGAATGATAATGCAAAATGCTCAAACATACACATTATAGGCATCCCAGAAGGAGAAGAGAAGCGAAAGGGGTCAGAAGGAGTGTTGCAGGAAATAATGGCTGAAAACTTCTGAAATCTAATGAAAGAGACAGATGTACATATCCAAGAAGCACAGCACACCCCAATCGTCATAAACCCCAACAGGCCCACCCCAAGACATATACTTGTCAAATTATCCAACGCTCAAGACAAAGAGAAAATTCTAAAAGTAGCAAGAGAAAGGAAAACCATCACATACAAGGGAAGCTCCATAAGATTAAGTGCTGATTTCTCATCTGAAACCATGCAGGCAAGAAGGCAGTTGTATGATATAGTCAAGGTACTAAAGGAAAAAAATGTCCACCCAAGAATACTCTATCCAACTAAACTAGAATTCAAAAATGATGGAGAGTTCAAAATATTCACAGATAAACAGAAACTGAAAGAATATGCCAATAAGAAACCTCCCCTTCAAGAAATTCTAAAGGAAGTTCTGCAGGAAGAAAGGAAAAAACAGGACAGGCAGAGTTGGAGGAGAGTGTAAGAGCAACAAAAAAGACAAAAAGAGAAGGGGGAAAAAGCAAACTAAATAGGACAAACACAACTCCAATCAAAATATGGTTAACACAAATAATTCCTTCAAAGTAATAACACTGAATGTCAATGAATTAAACTCACCTATCAAAAGATTCAGACTGGGACATTGGATAAGGAAATATGACCCATCTATATGCTGTCTACAAGAGACACATCTTAGACCCAGAGACTCATTGAGGTTGAAAGTGAATGGCTGGAAAACAATCATACAAGCAAACAATGACCAAAAAAGGCAAGAGTAGCTATATTAATATTAGACAAAATAGACTTTAAATGCAAAACAATTGTTAGAGACAAAGAAGGATACTACATTTTAGTAAAAGGACAATCTGTCAAGAAGATCGAACAATCATGAATATTTATGCTCCTAACAAGGGTGCCTCTAAAAAGTGAGGCAAATGCTGGAAAAACTAAGTGAAAGAATAGATGCATCTACAATTATAGTGGGGGATTATAATACACCACCATCAACTCTGGACAGAACATCTCAAAAGAGAATCACTAGGAAACAAAACATTTGAACAGTATATTGGAGGAGCTGGCTCTAATAGACATATATAGATCATTACACCCAAACACAGCAGGATATATATTTTTCTCAGGTGCACATGGATCATTCTCCAAGAAAGACAATATGCTAGGCCACAAAGAAAGGCTTCATGAACTCAGAAAGATCAAAATCATACAAAAAAATATCTCTGACCACAGTGGAGTGAAGCTGGAAATTTGCAAGGGCCAGAGGCCCAGATTTCACACCATGATTTGGAAATTAAACAGCATGCTCTTAGAAAAAGAGTGGGTCAAAGAGGAAATCTCAAAAGAAATCAATGACTACCTTGAAACAAATGATAATGATAACACAACATACCAAAATTTATGGGATGCAGCAAAAGCAGTACTGAGAGGGAAATTTATAGCCAAATTCATATATCAAAAACGAAGAAAGAGCAAAAATTGAAAAACTAACTGCACATTTGGAGGAATTAGAAAAACAACAACAAACTAATCCAACAGGAAGAAGAAGGAAGGAAATAACAAAGATAAGAGCAGAACTAAATGAAATAGAAAATAAGAAAGCACTTGAAAAGATAAACAAGACCAAGAGCTGCTTTTTAGAGAAGATCAACAAAATTGACAAATCTTTAGTGAGACTAAAAAAGAAAAAAAGAGAGAAGATGCAAATATACAAACTAAGAAATGAGAAAGGCACCACTGACCCCACAGAAATAAAGACTATCATAAGAGGATACTTTGAAAAACTATATTCCAACAAAAATGACAATTCGGAGGAAATTGTCAAATTCCTAGAAACACATAAGCAGCCCATATTGATGAGAGAAGAAATTGATGATCTCAACAAACCAATCACAAGTAAAGAGATAGAATCAGTCATTAAAAACCTCCCAACTAAGAAGAGCCCAGGGCCAGACGGAATCACAGGTGAATTCTACAAAACATTCCGGAAAGAACTAACAGCAATCCTGCTGAAACTATTCCAAAAAATTGAAACAGAAGGAACATTGCCTAACTCCTTCTATGATGTCAACATTATCCTAGTACCAAAACCAAAGAAAGACACCACAAAAAAGGAAAATTACAGACCAATTTCTCTAATGAACCTAGACGCAAAAATACTTAACAAAATACTTGCTAATCATATTCAACAACACATTAAATGAATTATACACCATGACCAAGTGGGATTCATTCCAGGTATGCAAGGATGGTTCAACATAAGAAAATCAATCAATGTAATACACCATATAAACAGATTGAAGGGAAAAAATCACATGATTATATCTATAGGTGAAGAAAAAGCATTTGATGAAATACAGCACCCTTTCTTGATAAAAACACTCCAAAAGATCGGAATAAAAGGAAAATTTTTGAACATGATAAAAAGTATATATGAAAAACCTACAGTCAAGATTGTTTACAATGGAGAAATCCCAAAATCCTTCCCTCTAAAGTCAGGAACAAGACAAGGATGCCCATTGTCTCCCTTTCTATTTAACATTCTCTTAGAAGTACTTGCTCGAGCACTGAGGCACGAACCAGATATAAAAGGCATTCAAATTGGAGAGGAAGAAGTCAAAATTTCATTATTTGCAGATGACATGATCCTATACATAGAAAACCTGGAGAAATCTACACCAAAGCTTCTAGAACTCATAAATTAGTAAAGTCACAGGTTATAAGATCAATGCGCAAAAATCAGTAGCATTTTTGTACACCAATAATGAGCAAGATCAGGAGGAAATCAAGAAACAAATACCATTTACAATAGTAAATTAAAAAATCAAATATTTAGGAATAAATTTAACTAAAGATGTAAAAATCTTATACACTGAGAACTATAAAAGACTGTTCAAGGAAATCAAAGAAGACCTAAATAAATGGAAGAATATTTCTTGTTCATGGATGGGAAGACTGAATACTATTAAGATGTCTATCCTACCAGAACTGATCTACACATTCAATGCAATCCCAATAAAAATCAACACAGCCTTCTTTAAGGAACTAGAAAGACTAACTATGAAATTTATTTGGAAAGGAAAGAGGCCCTGAATAGCCAAAGACATATTGAAAAAGAAAAACGAAATTGGAGAAATCACACTACCTGACTTCAAAACATACTACAAAGCTACAGTACTGAAAACAGCATGGTATTGGCATAAGGAGACACACACAGACCAATGGAATCAAATTGAAAGTTCTGATATAGAACCTCATATATATAGCCATATAATATTCGATAAAGCCACCAAACCCTCTCAACTAGGAGAGAATGGCCTATTCAAAAAATGGTGCCTGGAGAACTGGATAGCCATATGTAGAAGAATAAAAAAGGATTACCATCTCACATCTTATACAAAGATCAACTCAAGATGGATCAAACACCTAAATATAAGAACCAAGACCATAAAGACCTTGGAAAGCAGTGTAGGGAAACATCTGCAGGACCTTGTAATAGGAAATGGCTTCATGAACATCACACCAAAAGCACGAGCAGCAAAAGAACAAATAGATAAATGGGACTTCCTCAAAATTAAAGCCTTCTGCACCTCAAAGGAGTTTGTCAAGAAAGTAAAAAGGGAATCCACACAATGGGAGAAAATATTTGGCAACCACATATCTGATAAGAGACTTATAACTTGCATATATAAAGAACACCTATATCTTGAAAATAAAAAGATAAACAACCCATTTAAAAATGGGAAAAAGATTTAAACAGACACTTCTTCAAAGAAGAAATACAAATGGCTAAAAAGCACATGAAAAAATGCTCCAAATCTCTAGCTATCAGGGAAATGCATATCAAAACTATAATGAGATACCATCTTACTCCCATAAGATTGGCAGCTATGAAAAAAACAGAAGAATACAAATGCTGGAGAGGATATGAAGAAAGGGGAACACTCATCCACTGCTGGTGGGAATGCAGAAGGATCCAACCATTCTGGAGGACAGTTTGGTGGTTTCTCAAAAAACTAACCATAGATTTGCCATATGACCCAGCAATACCACTGCTGGGTATATACCCAGCAGAACTGAAAACAAGGATACAAACCGATATATGTACACCAATGTTCATAGCAGCATTGTTCACTATCGCCAAAAGTTGGAATCAACCCAAATGCCCATCAACAGATGAGTGGATCAATAAAATGTGGTATATACACATAATGGAATACTACTCGGCTGTAAGAACAAATGCACTGCAAACACACGTGATAACATGGATGAATCTTGAGAACCTTATGTTGAGTGAAGCAACCCAGGCATTGAAGGACAAATACTACATGACCTCAATGATATGAAATAAGCAAGCTGCCTCAGAGAGCTAGAGACTGGAAGATAGGCTTACAGGAAATCGGTGGGTGGAGGAAGGATGTGAGCCGACGTCTGCAGGGGTGGAATCTATGATGAGCTGGCGGTAAGTATGAGCACAAAGAAGAGATAAAATGGGGGCAAGGGGTTGCCTTTGGGTGGGGCTTTGCGGGTTTGAGGGGCGCTGGGGATGGGCGGATGGGTAATATTGCCCAAAAGTCGGGGGGAGGGGGGCGCAACATACAAACAAAGGAGAGTGTCAGGTGTTGGTTGAGAGTAAAATGCTGAGAAAATCGTATCAAAATATAATTAGGAGGGTTACCTATTTAGGATGCTCAGAGGGGATGATCTGGTGTGGGACGGACTCCTGGGGAATGTCTGAATGCTCATTTTGCCAGGGTGGGTTGTACCATTGGGTAGAGACCCAAGTAGTGAGAGTGGGGGAGGACCCACATCCTGGGGAGGACTAATGCCATCAAATAGAGGGAACTGTATCTCTCGAAAGAAAGGGAGGCTCTCAGGGCATTAGGGTAGGTGGGCAAGTCAGGCCCTGAACACTGTTGCAAGTATCTCTGGATGTGGCTCCCCAGGAAATGGAGGTTGGCTGTCACTGTGGGCTCCAAGGGGAGGGGAAAATATATGTTGAATGGATGGAACCAAGGTAAATGTGGGGGTAAGAGAGAAATTTCATGAGAGTAGACAAGGATGGATATAAAACATGTAATATTACACCATAAACATATAGGGGACGACAGATTAATAATGTAAACCATAATGTAAAACATAGGATAACTAAAAATTTAGAAAACTGTATATCCTAAAGTATGGACCATAATGTTAGCACAGATGTCACCTTGTTTGAAAGCTACTGTCTCGGAGTCTGTACATCAGTTTAAGTGAATATGATATGAGTAAGTTAAAAGATTATCACTGTGGAAGGGAAAAGGTTTTATGGTGGATGTGTGGGAGTCCCATATATTGTATATATGAATTACTGTGATCTAGGGCTCTTGTGAAGAGAAGCTCAATAATTAGGAAAAAAGAAAAGAAAAAGATAGGATGTAGAATTTTTCCAAATCAATACGTATTCTATATCTAACCTTTAAACTCATTGCTATATTCCATTTTACTAGTAAGGGATCCTGACATTATATTGGGCTTCACTTTTCAGGAAGTTTTGGATCACAGAGTGGTTCAACAATGGCAGCAGAAGAATAGTGGTATAGGATGTTATTGACAGGTGATATATGGTTGGCAGGGAGTTATACAGGTCATAACTCCAGGGTGCATGGTAATGTTTGGATATACTCATAGTGGCAGCAATTAAAAACAACAGCTGGGGGGGTACTGGGTTCCTGGCCGGGGGTGCTCTGTCGTGGCCCCTAGGGGAGCAGTGGCAGTCCCCCAGGTGCAACGGTAAGGACCAGGAAGGAATGAGGGTCCAACAGTGAGCCCCTGATACTAATGACTATGCTTGTGAGCCTATACACCTGAAATAAGAACAAGGCCTAGAGCAGCACTGTGCCTGGGAGTTTCCTCCTGACAGCCTTCATGTTACTCAAATGTGGCCAGTCTCGAAGCCAAACTCAGCATGTAAATGCAATGCTTTCCCCACAGCGTGGGACATGACACCCAAGGATGAGCGTCCCTGGCTCTGAGGGATCACTACCAAGTACCAACTGATGATGCAACTAGAAAATGACCTTGAATTAAAAGTTCAACATGGACCAGCAGAATATCCCTGTCTACATATAAGAACAGGAGTTAAAAGTGCTGTTTGACCTAAATTAAGGGGGAAATGGAGAGGAGAAATGAGTTTATATGGCTATGAGTCTCTAAAAGAGTCTGGAGGATGTCAGAAGGATTGCCCTTATGCACACCTGAGCAGAGTCTCAGAGTCAGATAAAGTAGATACAACTCCAGGTATTGGTTCTTTTGAGGGCTAAAGAGACCCACAGGTTCTATGGTCATGGCTGATGGGGTTCACTGCCATGTCACTTGGCCCTTCTTTGGAGGTGGTGTTTCTGCGTGATAGAACTAGACACAGATGGGGTCTCTTTTCACAAGGCTTTCATGCTACTTTACTGGAATTGTAGTTGGTGCTGGGGTTTAAGATATATCTAGGGGATTTGAATCTCTGGACTGACAATATGATAGCCAGGCCCTGAGCCTCAACAGACTTCAACTCCTATACTCTGATTTATTGGACTTACTGCACTCAACTAACATGGAGTTGAAGAATGTCAACCACCACACCATGGAGCCTAGAGTGCCTACACCTGAAAGCAGGAGGATTGCATCCCGTATCCATGTGGAATCTAAGCCTCCTCTTGACATAGATGTGCAATGGACACAACCAATCCAAGGTCCACAGATAAAATGTGTCATTGGTGTGGGGAATGGGAGGAAGAGATGAGATGTGGAGGCATTTTTGGGACTTGGAGTTGTCCTGGGTGGTGCTTCAGGGACAATTACTGGACATTGTAGATCCTCCCAGGGCCCACTGGATGGAACGTGGGAGAGTATGGGCTATGATGTGGACCAGTGACCATGAGGTGCAGTGATGCCCAGAGATATACTTACCAAATGCAATGAATATGTCATGATGATGGGAGAGAGTGTTGCTGGGCGGGGGAGTGGAGGGGTGGGGGTGGTGGGGTTGAATGGGACCTCATTTTTTTTAATGTAATATTTTTACAATATGAATAAAAAGTTTTTTTTTAAAAATCATTCAACAGGGAAGCAGATGTGACTCAAGCAATTGAGCTCCTGCCTACCACACAGGAGGTTGCAGTTCAGTTCCCGATGCTTCCTAAAAAAGATGACCAAGATGATGCAAGAAGACACAGGAAAACATAATGAGAGACACAAACAACCTTGGAGTAGAGGTGGTTCAGACAATTAGGCACCTCCCTTACACATTGGAGGTCTCCTGGATTCTGTTCCCAGTGCCCCTTAAAGACCAGCACAAAATAAGCAAACACACTAATGCAAGCAATGAGGGGGGACAATAAATAAATAATAAATCTTTATTTTAAAAAAAAAACACCTTTCAACAAAGTAAAACCCAGACCAGATGAGTTCGTAGATGAATTCTACCAAATATTTTAAGAAGAATTAATACCAATCCTGTTTAAATCCTTCCCTCATTTTTGAATGCCAGGTTTGCTAGATAGAGAATTCTTGGCTGGAAGGTTTTTCTTTTACCACCTTAACTACGTCCTATCACTGCCTTTTTTCCTCCAAGGTTTCTGATGAGAAATCAGTACTTAATCTTATTGAGTTTCCCTTGTATGTGATGGATCTCTTTTCTGTTGCTGTCAGTATTCTCTGTCATGAGCATTGAACAATTTAACAACCATATATCTTAGAGTAGGCCTGTTAGCATAGTTTTTTGGGTTGTGCCGCACTTCCTGGACATGTATGTCTATATCCTTCAATAGAGTCAGGAATTTTTCAGCCATTATTTCCTCCATACTTCTGTCCCCTTTCCCTTCTCTTCTCCCTCGGGAATGCCTATAAAGCATAGGTTTGTGCATTTTGTGTTGTCATTAAAATCTCTACATCCATTTTGGATGTTTTCTATCTTTTTATCTATCTGTTCTACTATTTATCTGATTTCAGTTATACTATCTCCTACATCACTGATTCTTTCCTTTACATGTTCAAATTTGCTGTTATGTGCTTCAAGCATATCTTTTATTTATTTTGCCATTCATCACCTTCATATGTTATCTTTTTAAGTATGTTTATAATTTCTTCATTATGTTCTCTCAATGTCTTCTTAATATTCTTAATCTCTTCCTTCACTTCATTAAGTTCATTCATGATATTTTGTTTGTACATCTCTGATTAGTTTTTCCATGTCTGCATCTCCTCCTGTTTTTTAGTTTGTTTGCTGGACTGGATCTTGTCTTCCTGTTTCTTAGTATGGTTTGTAATTTTTTGTTGGTGTCTAGGCATCTATTTATCTTGATGGGTGTATTGGTTTGTTAGCTTCTCTTTCTACTCTAGGGTTTTATTTCATTATTTTTGTTTCTGAGTAGGATTTCAGTTTGGAACTTCTTTCCTCTTATTCTTTTTCCTTGCTGTTTTCTATGTTCCCTCAAAAATAAATTAGGAACAGAGAAAAGAAAAGACATAAGAAGAGAAAAAGAATAATAATAGTAATAATAATAAAAGGTAGACAAGGAACCATTCAAGAGATAGGAAAAGAAGTAACATGAGTAAGAAGTACAGAGGAATAAGAATAAAACTGTGGCATAGAAATAATGAGATAAGAAACAAAATAGACAAAAATATATAGAATGAATTAAAAGGCCATAATGATAAGAAGACAGAAAAGAAAAATGAAAAAAGAACTAAAACAGAAAAGAGAGAGAAATAAACCAAGAAAAACTGAAGGCCAAACAAAAAGAGGTGGAATGTAAGAACAACAAAAGAAAACAGAAGATAGAGAAATGACAGAAAGAATGGAAATAGCATAGGTAGAAAAATTGGTATGAGAAAAAAGAAAAACAAAGAAAGGGGAAACACAACAAACAAGAAACAAGACAGCAGCAACTAATAAAAATTGTTAAAAAGGATAGAAGGAAAAAAACAAAAGAAAACAAAGAAGCACAAAGAAAAATAGCCTTCCCTCTTAGGTCCCTAAGGGGCTTCTCAGGTTGCTGGTATTTCATCAATCAATCATCCTGCAGCTTGCCCTCTGCAGGTTTTTTTTTTTTTTTTTTTAGATTTATTTATTTAATCCCCCCCCCTCCCCTGGTTGTCTGTTCTCTGTGTCTATTTGCTGCGTCTTGTTTCTTTGTCCGCTTCTGTTGTCATCAGTTGCATGAGAAATGTGTGCAGCACCATTCCTGGGCAGGCTGCACTTTCTTTCATGCTGGGTGGCTCTCCTTACGGGTGCACTCCTTGCGCGTGGGGCTCCCTGCGTGGGGACACCCCTGCGTGGCAGGGCACTCCTTGCACCCATCAGCACTGCGCATGGGCCAGCTGCACACGGGTCAAGGAGGCCTGGGGTTTGAACCGCGGACCTCCCATGTGGTAGACGGACACCCTAACCACTGGGCCAAGTCTGTTTCCCCCTCTGCAGGTTTTGAACCAGGTTTTAGTGAGCAAAATTAGGGAGGGAAAAGTAACTTTTCTTAAAAAAATAAGAGAGCCAAGAAAAACTCATACCAAAAGACCGTTCTTTATGTTCTCTGTCATAAAGTATCAGCTGGATGCTTGACAACCAGTGGGTCATTTCTAAGAAGAGCCAGGAATTGAATCAGGGATCTTGTATATACAAGACAAGAATTCCTACACTGAACTAAACTGTCTCCTTAGGCCAGTTAGCCTTTCAGAAACCTATCCACCCCTCTTTCCCTCTGGCAGGGCATATTCCTAGTAGTCTGCCAGATCAATGCTGATGAGTTGCCTGCTTGTCTCTAGTGCCTCTAATTCTGCTCTTTACAGGGGTGGGTGGCTAGGCTTGACTGCCTGCCTGAGGAGATAGTCCCTCCCTCTCTCCACTTGATCAGTGTCCCTTTTGACATTCAGAGGGGGCTCAGCTGGCAAAACTCACTGCAAATAAACAACTCTCCACCCTCCCAGACCCCTCTTCCTCCCAAGGAATGCTCTCACACTCTACTCAAAGTAGTGGTCCTGGGGCTCCACCCAGGCTCCTTGTCCTGAGGGTGGGGTGTACGTGCCTTTTCCAGCCACATGGGTGAGCAACTCCTGGTTTTCCTTTGGCTTCTTTATATTGCCAACACCCCCCTAGATGGCTCAGAGCACCGTCCCATTCCCTCTATAAAAGCAGCTCTTCTGGGTAGGTCTCAGCCTTCTCTCTGCTCCTTTTTTTCCATCAGAGTCAGACTCTGACCACCCAACTCAGCACCATTTTCCTGGGGCTCCCTTGTGCTTTTCAATACCAGGTAGGGGAAATGCTCCCAGGTCAGAAATAATATCCATTCCCAAAATACATTCAAGTAAGGGAGAAACTCTCACTTGACATAAAGTCTGCTGAAACATTCTAATTTTCACCTTAATCCCATCAACCCACTGCATTAATAGTCTCAATCTAATTGTAGCCCCCTCAGGACTTTACCAACAGGTTTCAGGATCATAATAATAGATGACAAGTATTCTTCAGTCAGATCTAATGTTCAATCCCACAAAACTTTCAGGCAAAGGAGACACAAACACTTAACATACAGCCTTTTCAAACATAACAATTTTCATAATCCCATTAACTCTTGCATCTCCATATCCTCCCAATCTAATCATGACCCCCATTTGGATTTCCCTTAACTTTTGAAATCACAGAGCATGGGACTACTGTGTCAGAGAATCCTCAAAACTTCTCTTACCTCTGATCATTTTACCCTTTCATGTACATATGGCCTTGGGTCCCCAGCTGGAGAATGGGCTATGGGACCCTGGCTAGTGACATTTCATCTTTTTAAAAAATACATTTTATTTTTTAAAAGATTTGTTAGATTACATAAATGTTACATAAAAATATAGGGGATTCCCATGTGTCTCATTCCCTCTTCATCCCATGCTTTCCACATTAACCAACGTCCTTCATTAGTGTGATATATTTGTTACAATTGATGAACACATAATGAAGCATTGCCACTAACCATGGATTATAGTTTACATTATAGTTTACAGTCTGTCCCACAAAGTTTTGTAAACCTTGCCAAAATATATAATGGCCTATATCCATCATTGCAACATCATCCAGGACAATGTCAATGTTCCAAAAATGCCCCCATATTATACCTATCCTTCCCTCAGATCCTCTGGTGGTCATTGCCTTTGTATCAATGATACAAGTTCTGCCACTCCAAGAATAAAAATAAGTTCACAATAGAAAAATAACAAGTCTACTTTGGTCCATTGTTCATCCCCAATCTTGAGGATTTTGGGTTGGCAATGAAAGACAATGTCTAAAAATTTTATTATTTCAATTTTTAAAACATTTTCTCTATTTTATTTATTGTAAAAACTATCATTATTATTTCATTTTCTTTTAATTGTATTTGTTTTCTTGGCTGGCTTCAGTTTTGGAGAGATTTTGGATCACAGAAGGGTCACAATAGTGGCAGGAGAGGATCATTGGTGCAGGTTATAAGTAATGATGGGATGCATGGGAGGGGGTTCAGCTGGAGCATACCTCTAAGGCATATGAATGTGTTCAAGCGTTCATGGGGTTTTGTCACAGTGGGTGGAGATCCACACAATATATGAAAGAATACTGAATCCCCGTCCATTCTCTAATGGGACAGCAAGAATCCCCCAAGTACAGGGGTGAGGCTTAGAGGAGGACAGACCATTGCGATGGTCCCTTGATATTGATGATTGTACTTATGATTCTTTTCTTTTGAAACTGAAACTTAGATTAGTATTATGTTGCCTAAAAGTTACCTTTTCAGGGCCTCCTTGTTGCTCAAATGTGGCCAAATACATTCCCTCTTGATTAACTGCCAGGCTGCTGCCTGAGGCAATTTCAGGTTAGAGTTCTGCCATCATCTTTTACTTCCTCTTTTTAAAATTTCTCCATATTAGGATAAAGCAAGCAGATTTGTTTAAGGAACTGCTAACCAATGACAGTCTTGCTTCATTTCAACCCCATCAATATTGCTTTATCCATTCCATTTATTAATATACACCTAAATAGTTCCACCCTGTTGGGACAAGTCCTTTGACTCATCTTTGTCTTCATCCCTTTTTCCTGTGAAATACTAATATTTTTTTAGCATCTATAAGAACCATAAACTCCTCTATACTTTATGTAACATTTATGTAATCTATATATCTGTTTAAAAAAGGAAAAGAAGAGACCTATCAGGGAATGTTGAGGAAGCAAATTCATTAATGTTTTTCAAACCATTGCCAGACTTTGCAGCAGTAAGCTTACATAGCGTTCCCATGCAGAAGGGCCATCTTAATCACAGAATTTACTATTACTTCAGTAATGGGCACAGTCAATGTACAGAAACATATCAGCTGCTTCATCTGAAGTGTTTCCTTTGGCAGTCATAGGAGGAACAGGACAATTTCCCTTCCCAGGATAAACAAAATTTTCAACACCTTTTTTCCCCCCAACTACCAAGCTCATTGGCCCATCAGGAAGGACATGTTATGTGCTTGGATTATGTTCAGCTATCTGTGACTATTCAAATTGAGCTTTGGGTGCTGCATGAACTTAAACATGCCCTTCCACTCTGAAGCATTCAGGCAAATCAAGAAGTTAAGGAGAGGAGCTCCAAGATGGAGGCGTAGGGAATGGCAGGCTTCAATCCTCCTCCAGAAACTTTGGGAATGTAAGCAGGTTTAGCTAGCAGAAAGAAGCTGCATGACTGTGGGGGCAATTGGAGAGGGAGGACCCAGTTGGCCAGAGGAGAGGGACCCAAAAGAGATAGGGCACTCAAGCTGCCTCAGAGGGTGGAGGAAGCCAGGGAATTACTTGGCTGGAATATCAGCCCTCGGTGGGCTCCAAGATAGAGTTAAATCTCCTGTCTCCCAGGTGACCAGTGGAGTGTCCTGATACCCAGCTGGCTCTTGAGGTGGGGGAGCTTCAGTACAAAAAGGTGTGGGGGATCATTACACAGCCAAGTCAGGGGGAGAGAGGTGTAGGAAAGGAGGGGAGATAGGGTGGGTGGACCAGAAACAAAAACAATTTCAGTAGGTGCTGAAGCAGCTGCAGCAGGGAGATGGGAAGAGTGAGCTTATCGTGCAGGCTCTCATACCCGCTTGCCCTGGGAGAAGGAGGAACCACGTCAGTGAGGGGGTGCACTGGCAACCTGAAAGAGTGAAAAGCCTGGAGAAGCAATGGCAAATCAGAAGCCTACCTGGTATGAGGTAAAAAGGGCAGGCAGAGGCAGATGATAAGTCTTCAGAAGCCTTCAGAAGCTGAAGCTAACAGGTGGAGTGGGTGTATCTCAGTGGTTAAACTCCTGCTTTACATACATAAGAGTTCAATCCTTAGTACCTCCTAACATATAAAAGAGCCTTGGTACCTTGGTTCAATCCTTGGTACTCTTAAAAAATAAAAGCGCCTAACTGTCCTGAGTAATGAAAGGAGTGGAGAGAAGCAGAGAGGCTCCCCAGGAGCTGCAGGGAGCAGGAGTTGAAAGAAAAGCAACCTGGGGGCAGGGAACTTAGACTGAAAAAATTTTTTAACTTATTTATTTTTTTAATGTTATTCCGTATTCTTTTCTCTACACCTGGGTACAGTCAGGGCAGGCTGCAAGGTGATTGACTGGTCGGCACTGGCAGCCAGGAATGGTTGCTAGTGGTTTGAGATGGAAGCCTATTTCTTCCTGGATTTTTGTTTTGTTGTTTTTTCCCCATCTTTCACCTCTCTTTTCTCCTTAGTTTATTTCTTTCCTTTTGTTCATTTGCCCCTCCTCCACTGCTTTTCCTTCATTCCACCTTCTCTTGTTTGACACTCATTTTCTTTCTTCTTTTCTCATCTTTCCATTTTTTAAAAATTTTGTTCTATTTTTTCACATTTAATTTCTTCTTTTATTCCATGTTTTTATTCTTAATTTTTTTTTTACTTTTTATGACTTTTCATTCTTATTACTTAATTTTTCTTCTTGGTTCTTTTCAGGTTCATTTTTCATCTTTATCTTTTTTATATACTTTTTTCTTTTTTTTTTACTTTTCTATGGACTTAATAATTTTGGGGGCACATGGACAATGGACAACTACAAGGATATAGAGTAAGTGGAACCAAGCATCAAAGAGAAAACCTTAAAAGAAAACAAAACAAAATAAAACACCAGAAAAGAAAGACAAGTTAACCATTTGAATAAGTCCATCAATAGAAAACAGAAGCATTGATACCAGCAAAAAATTACAAGCCATACTAAGAAACAGGAAAACATGAAACATGGACCAGTCTAATAAACTGAAAAAGAGGAGATGCAGAATGAGAAAAAACTAATAAAGATGTTCAAACAAACATCATGAATCAAATTAATGAAGTGAAGGAAGAGATAAAGGATATGAAGAAGAAACTGGGGAACATACTGAAGAACCTGTAAACATACATAAAAAGATAACAGATCTGATGGTGATGAATGGCACAATGCAGGAAATCAAAAATATGCTGAAAGATTATAACAGCAGATTTGAACAGGCAGGGAAAGAATTCATGACACTGAAGATTGTACATATGAAATTGCACAGAGAACAGATAGATAAAAAGAAAAAATTCAGCCGGGACTCAGGGCACTGAATGACTACATGAAACACAGAACTATATGCATTATAGGCTACCCAGAGGGAGAAGAGAAGGGAAAGGGGGCAGAAGGAGTGCTGGAAGAAATAATGGTGGAAAAATTCCCAACTTTATTGAGGGGTATGGATGTACGTGTTCAGGAAAGTGCAGTGCACTCCAAAGAGTATAAATGCTAACAGGCCTACCCTGAGATATATACTTATCATATTGTCAAATGCTCAAGACAAAGACAGAAGACCGAAAGCAGCAAGAGAAAAGAGATACATCACACACAAGGGAAGCTTTGATAAGATTAAGAAGTGAGAAGGCAGTAGTATGACATAGTTAAGAATGCGAAAAGAAAAAAAAAAAAACTGCCAGCCAAGAATTCTGTACAATCATAACATTCATAAACGAGGGGTAGTTCTAAGTATTCCCAGATAAAGAGACATTTCTTATTCTTGTAAACAAGAAACCTGCCCCTCAAGAAATAATAAAGGGAGTTCTGCAGGTTGAAAGGAAAAAAACAGGAGAGAGCATTGGAAAAGAGTGTAGAAATGAATATTATTAGTAAGAATAATTAAAAAATAAAAACAAATTATGACATATAAAACCCTAAAGAAAAATGACTAACATAAGTATAGCCTTGAAAGTAATAACAGTGAATGTTAATGGATTCAACTCTCCAAACAAAAGACAGAGTAGCAAAATGGATAAGGAAATGTGACTTATTTATAGTTGTCTACATGAAACTCATCTTAGACACAGGGACGCCAGGCGTTTGCAAATGAATGGTTGGAAAATAATTTGACATGCAAACAATAAGGAAAAAAGCTGGGAGTAGCTATGTTAATATCAGACTAAATAGACTTTAAATGCAAAACTATTGTAAGAGAAAGGACACTATATATAAATAAAAGGGGTTCTCTATCAAGAAAAAAGAGCAATCATAAGCATTTATGCACCTACCTAAACAGGGTGACCCACATGAGGTAAACAAGAGAAAATCTAAATGGAGAAATAGATGCCTCTACAATTATAGTGGGGGACTTTAATACACCATTATCACCATTAGACAGAACATCTTGACAGAGGGTCAATAAAGAAACAGAGACCTTGAGCAATACATTAGAGGATGTATAGGGAATAGACATACACACAACATTACACCAAAATACAGCAGAATATACATCCTTCTTGAGCACACATTGATCATTCTTCAGGATACACCATATGTTAGTTACAGAATAGATCACAATGAATCTCAAAAGATTTAAAGTATACAAAGGAAAGACTTCTGGGAAAATGGCATCAATATAGGTAGGCATTGCTCAACTCTCTTGTAAAAAACAGCAGAGAAAGGACACAACCTACTTGAGGGAGCTGCTTTGGGAATCTACAGAACAGGAGGCTGCAGAGCATCATCCAGGAGAGAGTGGGACAAAGAGAAAAAGAGGTCAAAGGAAAACTTTTCCCAGCTCTTGGATGGTTCCTCTCCTACCATTTAAAAATTATTACTGTTATTCTTTTTCTCTTATTTCTTTCCTTTCTCTGGTCCTAAAACTCTTTTGCAAGGGAACACAAACAACTGCAAGGACACAGAATAATGGAATCATGGTGGAAAATTGCCCAAGTATCAAAAAGGAATCTTACCACACACAAAAGAACAGCAAAATGAAATCCTAGAATAGAAAGAGAGCTAACCAATCAAATAAGCCCATCAAGATAAATAGATGCTTACACACCAACAAAAAATTACAGGCCATACTAAGAAACAGGAAGACACAGTTGAGTCTAGTGAACAAACTAAAGAATAGGAGGAAATGCAGAACACAGAAGAACCAATCAAGGATGTCCAAACAGATATCATGAATCAACTGAATGAAGTGACGGATGATATGAAGGAAATTAAGAAGACACTGAGGGAAAAATACTGAAGAAATTGTAAACATGCATAAAAAGATAAAAAATCAGATGGTGATAAATGGCACAATTCAAGAAATAAAATACACAGGATGTACATCACAGCAGATTTGAATGGGCAGAGGAAAGAATCAGTGATATTGAAGACAATACATCTGAAATCAGACAGATAGAAGAACAAATAGATAAAAAAGAAAAAAATACTGCAGGGCCCTAGGGAATTGAATGACAACAAAAAATGCACAAACATATGCATTATAGCCATCTAGAGGGAGAAGAGAAGGGAAAGGGAGCAGAAGGAGTGTTAGAGGAAACGGTGGCTAAATATTTCCTAACTCTTTTGAGGGACATGTATGTATAAGTCTAGGAATCATGAAATACCCCAAACAGTATAAATTCTAACACTCCTACCCCAAGACATATACTTCTCAAATAGTCCAATGCTTAAGACAAAGAGAGAATACTGAAAGCAGTAAGAGAAAAGATATCCATCACATACAATGGAAGCTCAATAAGATTACATGTTGGGAAACGGACTTTGGCCCAGTGGTTAGGGCGTCCGTCTACCACATGGGAGGCCCGTGGTTCAAGCCCCGGGCCTCCTTGACCCGTGTGCAGCTGGCCCATGCACAGTGCTGATGCACGCAAGGAGTGTCCTGCCACACAGGGGTGTCCCCCACGTAGGGGAGCCCCACGCGCAAGGAGTGCGCCCTGTAAGGAGAGCCGCCCAGTGGGAAGGAGGGAGCAGCCTGCCGAGAAATGGTGCCGCCCACACTTCCCGTGCCGCTGACGACAACAGAAGTGGACAAAGAAACAAGACGCAGCAAAAAGACAGAAAACAGACAACCGGAGGGGGTGGGGGGGAATTAAATAAATAAAAATAAATCTTTAAAAATAAATAAATAAAATAAGATTACATGTTGATTTCTCATCTGAAACCATGAAGGCAAGAGGGCACTGGTATGACATAGTTAAGGTGCTAAAAGAAAAACTGTTGGCCAAAAATTCTCTATCCAATGAAGGTGACATTCAAAAATGTGGGAGAGTTCAAAATATTCACAGATAAAGAGGAATTAAGAGTTTGTCAACAAGGAACCTGCTCTTCAAGAAATACTAAAGGGTGTTCTGCAGGTTGAAAGGAAAAAACAGAGAGATGGTTGGGTTGGAAGAGAGTAGAGGAAGGAACATTATTGATAAGAAAAACTGAAAAGATAAGAGAGAAATAAAAACAACATAAGACATATATAAACCTAAACAAATATGGCAGGAAGCGGACTTGGCCCAGTGGATAGGGTATCTGTCTACTACATGGGAGGCCCACGGTTCAAACCCTGGGCCTCCTTGACCCATGTGGATCTGGCCCATGCACAGTGCTGATGCACGCAAGGAGTGCTGTGCCATGCAGGGGTGTCCCCATCTAGGGGAGACCCACATGCAAGGAGTGCACCCCATAAGGAGAGCTGCCCAGCATGAAAGAAAGTTCAGCCTGCCCAAGAATGGTGCTGCACACATGGAGAGCTGACACAGCAAGATGATGCAACAAAAAGAAACACAGATTTCTGTGCTGCTGACAACAACAGAAGCGGACATAAAGAACAACACACAGCAAATGGACACAGACAACAGACTACTGGGGGTGGGAGGGAAGGGGAGAGAAATAAATAAATCTAAAAAAAATTTTTTAAATAATAAAAAACCTTTAAAAAATATGGCTAATGTAAGTAATGCTTTCACAGTAATAACATGGAATATTGGTGAATTAAACTCTCCAATCAAGAAATACAGATGGGCAGAATGAATAGGGTAATATGCTGTCTCCAAGAAACTCACCTTGGACCCAAGGATGCAAGGAGGTTGAAAATCAATGGTTGGAAAACAATTTCACTTGCAAACCACAACCAAAAACCGTGGAGTAACTATACTGATATCAGACAAAATAGACTTTAAATGCAAAACTATTCTAAGAGACAAAGAAGGGCACTATGTATTAATGAAAAGGGTAATCTATCAAGAAAGAACAATCATAAACACTTTTGTGATGCTGTAAAAGTTATTTATTCACTATGTACAGATTATGTCCCCTATAAAATGTACACTGAAAAGTATAATTTGGTCAACATTTTCTCCATTACAGATCATACTAAATCAGTTGGGGTAACAGCTTTGTCTGCCTCAAAATAATTGAATAATTTTAACACCCAAAGGGTCTCCTGTGGAAATCAAAGGCACATTGTTTCCATTAAGCAAGTTACTTCCTTGACCACTGCAACATACTATCGCCATGGCTTTACATGCAGGTCACAAGGCCAGCAAGGAGATGTGGGTGTTCAGGTGGAACAAGGCAAAGTGAGCAAAAAGATTTATAGGTTTGTTTCTAGAATAGTGTTAAAGAACATGGTGATTTTGTACTTAGAGGTGTAATCATGTAGGTTCTGTACATTACATGTGTATCTACTTTTCCTGGAATGGGTTGATGTAATGGTAATAACTAACTAGGAATAATTGCCTGCTTTCATGCTCTGAAGGGGTATAAAAGGAAGCCCCTGAAATTAATAAACTTGTCTGATGAGCTGGAGGATTCAATGCTCTCAGGTGCCCTGATCCCAATCTCTCTTTCTCTTTCATTCCTGATACCCTTTGGGTCGATGATTCCGACAGTCTCCTTTATATCTAATGTAAAATTGAATATTTTGGGGTTATTTCCTAATGTGTTTGAGGGGACAGTTAACAATTTAATATAACTATAGTATATTATAGTCACTACACAATAAATCAGCTTATTACATATTAAAATAAATCATTTTTTCATTATTTGTATTAAAGGTTGCAAACAGAAATACTTTAAAACATCAGCCACAAAAATATTTATCTTTGATAGTATATATTGGATTTTATAATTACTTTAGGATAGATGTGGTGTAAAATATTGTTATCAGTACAACTCAAACAAAACAATGAGGTCGTACTGTAATGATTCACTAAATTGTGCTCTCAAAAGGCTTTACTGAATAAATGAATTTTATCTATTTTATTCTCTCCAATTACCCAATTGCGGCAGCTTGCTCAGTCGGTGGCGGTGGGGGTGCTCTGCCCCACGTTGGGCGCCAACTGCGGCGGGTTGCTCAGTCGGTGGCGGTGGGGGTGCTCTGCCCCACGTTGGGCGCCAGCTGCGACGGCTTGCTCAGTCGGTGGCGGTGGGGGTGCTCTGCCCCACGTTGGGCGCCAGCTGCGACGGCTTGCTCATCGGTAGAGGTGGGGTCTGGCTGTGGACGAGGGGTCGGTCCAGCTCTGGACGAGGGGTCGGTCCCGCTTGGGACGAGGGGTCGGTCCCACCTGGGACGAGGGATCGGTCCGGCAGCAGACGAGGGATCGGTCTCACAAGGGGTTGCGCGGTTCGGCTGATGGGGTCACCCGGCGAAGCCGGCGACGAAGGGGTCGCCCGGAGAAGCCGGCGACGAAGGGGTCGCCCGGAGAAGCAGGCGACGAACTGGGGACAAGGGAGGCCAGGCCCTTGTCGGGGGCTCTCAGGACTGGAGGGCACACGGCAGAAGAACTACCGCGGAGACAAGGTAGACACGCAAGTCCACTTTACTGAGGGAGAGGCAACAGTTTTATAGGGGCTGGGGAAGGCTGATTGGTCGAAGCCACGCCCTGTTCTGATTGGTTGCCGGCGAAAGGTCAGTGGGCGGTACTGGACGGGGGAGGGGTGGTGGTTAGGGATTGGCTGTCGCTGTTGCTGGGGGAAGGGGCAGGGTTTAGGGATTGGTGGCTGCTGTTGCTGGGGTGGAGGGCAGACTTGAGTTTCCCGCCCACGCCTGGCTGTTGCTGCTGTCGGGGGAAGGGAAAAGTGCGGGCTGGATTTTTCCGCCCACACCTGGCTGTTGCTGCTGTCGGGGGAGGGGAAAAGGGCGGGCTGGATTTTTCCGCCCACACCTGGCTGTTGCTGCTGTCGGGGGAGGGGAAAAGGGCAGACTGGAATTTTCTGCCCTAGGGAGAAGGAAGAAGAAGGGTGCCGCCCCACAAGGCATCGGGTGGCGCCATCTGGGAGGAGGGGCGGCCGCGGAAGCATGGCTGCCGAGAAGGGGAGACCCGAGGGCACTCTGCGCCCATGCCGAGCTTCCTTCAGGGGTGGCGGTGAGTCCGACCAGCCACCCTATTATGGGGGCAGCGGAATTAGGCCTACCGCGGCCGCTCCCCTGCCAGGCCAGCAAACCACACTTCAGCCCGAGGGGTGACCGCACTTGCTTACACAATTGCCTTTCCCTGGCCCTAATACTTTTCTTTAAAGTGAACTCAACCAGCAATAAGAAATTAGAATAAGAAGAACAAAGTGACAAAGAGAAGATATAACACTTACGCAAAAACAACAACTAATTAATCCACAAAACTAGACAAAGAAGCTAAGGAACTGATTAAACCCGTGAAGATAAAATGATGCCCAGACAGCAACAAAAATCTACAAACCAAACCAGTAATCAGGAAAACATGGCTGAATCCAATGAACAAACTAAAAACCAGGAAGGGAAGCAGAACTTCGCACAAGCAATGAAAGATCTCAGAACATTTATCACCGACAAATATAACGAAGTAAAGGAAGATATTAACAACATGAAGACAACCATTGGAGGGGAAATTGCAGACATATGCAAAAAGATAACAGATATGATGGGAATGAACACCACAGTTCAATAAATCAAAAATACATTCGCAGCAAATATCAGCAGACCAGAAGAAGCAGAGCAGAGAATTAGTGATGTGGAAGACAGTATATCGGAAATCAAACAGATAGTAGAATTGACTGATAAAAAGATAGAAAAAATCCAGCTAGGACTTAGGGGCCTGAATGACAATGCAAAACACTCAAACAAACGTATTATAGGCATCCCAGAAGAAGAAGAGAAGGGAAAGGGGTCAGAAGGAGTGTTCCAGGAAATAATGGCGGAAAACTTCCCAAATCTACTGAAAGAGACAGATGTACATATCCAAGAAGTTCAGCGCACCCCAATCGTCATAAACCCCAACAGGCCCACCCCAAGACATATACTTGTCAAATTATCCAATGCTCAAGACAAAGAGAAAATCCTAAAAGCAGCAAGAGAAAAGAAAACCATCACATACAAGGGAAGCTCCATATGATTAAGTGCTGATTTCTCATCTGAAACCATGGAGGCAAGAAGGCAGTGGTATGATAAAGTCAAGGTACTAAAAGAAAAAAATTTCCAACCAAGAATACTCTATCCAGCTAAACTAGCATTCAAAAATGATGGAGAGTTCAAAATATTCACAGATAAACAGAAACTGAAAGAGTATGCCAACAAGAAACCTCCCCTTCAAGAAATTCTAAAGGGAGTTCTGCAGGAAGAAAGGAAAAAACAGGACAGGCAGAGTTGGAGGAGAGTGTAAGAGCAACAAAAAGACAAAAAGAGAAGGGAAAAAACAAACAAACAAAATATGACAAATACAAGTCCAATCAAAATATGGCTAACATACAAAATTCCTTGAGAGTAATAACAATAAATGTCAGTGGATTAAACTCACCTATCAAAAGATTCAGACTGGGACCTTGAATAAGGAACTATGACCCATTTATATGCTGTCTACAAGAGACACATCTTAGACCAAGAGACTCATGGAGGCTGAAAGTGAATGGTTGGAAAACAATCTTACAAGCAAACAATAACCAAAAAAAGGCAGGAGTAGCTATATTAATATCAGACAAAATAGACTTTAAATGCAAAACAATTGTGAGAGACAAAGAAGGATACTACATTTTAGTGAAAGGGACAATCTGTCAAGATGATTGAACAATCATAAATATTTATGCTCCTAACAAGGGTGCCTCTAAATATGTGGGGCAAATGCTGGAAAACTAAGTGAAAGAATAGATGCATCTACAATTATAGTGGGGGATTTTAATACACTGGACAGAACATCTCAAAAGAGAATCACTAAAGAAACAAAACATTTGAACAGTATATTAGAGGAGCTGGATCTAATAGACATATATAGATCATTACACCCAAACACAGCAGGATATACATTTTTTTCAAGCGCACATGGATCATTCTCCAAGATAGACCATATGCTAGGCCACAAAGAAAGGCTTAATGAATTCAGAAAGATCAAAATCATACAAAATAATATCTCTGACCACAGTGGAGTGAAGCTGGAAATTTGCTAGGGCCAGAGACCCAGATTTCACACCATGATTTGGAAATTAAACAGCACACTCTTAGAAAAAAACAGTGGGCCAAAGAGGAAATCTCAAAAGAAATCAATGACTACCTTGAAACAAATGAAAATGATAACACAACATACCAATATTTATGGGATGCGGCAAAAGCAGTACTGAGAGGGAAATTTATAGCCATAAATTCATATATCAAAAAAGAAGAAAGAACAAAAATTGAAGAACTGCACATTTGGAGGAATTACAAATAAAACAACAAAGTAATCCAACAGGAAGAAGAAGGAAGGAAATAACAAAGATAAGAGCAGAACTAAATGAAATAGAAAATAAAAAAGCACTTGAAAAGATAAACAAGACCAAGAGCTGGTTTTTTGAGAAGATCAATAAAATTGAGAAATCTTTAACAAGACTAACAAAGAAAAAAAGAGAGAAGATGCAAATACACAAAATAAGAAATGAGAAAGGAGATATCACCACTGACCCCACAGAAATAAAGACTATCATAAGAGGATACTTTGAAAAACTATATTCCAACAAAAATGACAATTCAGAGGAAATGGACAAATTCCTAGAAACACATAAGCAGCCTATATTGATGAAAGAAGAAATCGATGATCTCAACAAACCAATCACAAGTCAAGAGATAGAATCTGTCATTAAAAACCTCCCAACTAAGAGGAGCCCAGGGCCAGACGGCTTCACAGGTGAATTCTACAAAACATTCCAGAAAGAATTAACACCAATCCTGCTGAAACATTCCAAAAAATCAAAACAGAAGGAACATTGCCTAACTCCTTCTATGATGCCAACATTACCCTAGTACCAAAGCCAAACAAAGACACCACAAAAAGGAAAATTACAGACCAATTTCTCTAATGAACCTATATGCAAAAATACTTAACAAAATACTTGCTAATCATATTCAACAGCACATTAAATGAATTATACACCACCACCAAGTGGGATTCATTCCAGGTATGCAAGGATGGTTCAACATAAGAAAATCAATCAATGTACTACACCATATAAACAGATTGAAGGAAAAAAATCACATGATTATATCTATAGATGCAGAAAAAGTATTTGACAAAATACAGCACCCTTTCTTGATAAAAACACTCCAAAAGATGGGAATACAAGGAAATTTTTTGAACATGATAAAGAGTATATATGAAAAACCTACAGCCAACTTCATTTACAATGGAGAAGTCCTAAAATCCTTCCCTCTAAAGTCAGGAACAAGACAAGGATGCCCACTGTCTCCCCTTCTATTTAACATTGTCTTAGAAGTACTCGCTTGAGCACTGAGGCAAGAACCAGATATAAAAGGCATTCAAATTGGAAAGGAAGAAGTCAAAATTTCATTATTTGCAGATGACATGATCGTATACATAGAAAACTCAGAGAGGTCTACAACAAAGCTTCTAGAACTCATAAATGAGTTTAGTAAAGTCACAGGTTATAAGATCAATGTGCAAAAATCAGTAGCATTTCTGTACACCAATAATGAACAAGATCAGGAGGAAATCAAGAAACAAATACCATTCACAACAGTAAATTAAAAAATCAAGTGTTTAGGAATAAATTTAACTAAAGATGTAAAAAACTTATACACTGAGAACTACACAAGACTGTTCAAGGAAATCAAAGAAGACCTAAATAAATGGAAGAATATTCCCTGTTCATGGATAGGAAGACTAAATATTATTAAGATGTCTATCCTATCAAAACTGATCTACACATTCAATGCAATCCCAATAAAAATCAACACAGCCTTCTTTAAGGAACTAGAAAAACTAACTATGAAATTTATTTGGAAAGGAAAGAGGCCCCGAATAGCCAAAGACATATTGAAAAAGAAAAACGAAATTGGAGGAATCACACTACCTGACTTCAAAACATACTACAAAGCTACAGTAGTGAAAACAGCATGGTATTGGCATAAGGAGAGACACATGGACCAATGGAATCTAATTGAAAGTTCTGATATAGAACCTCATATATATAGCCATATAATATTCAATAAAGCCAACAAACCCTCTCAACTGGGAGAGAATGGCCTATTCAACAAATGGTGCCTGAAGAACGGGATATCCATGTGTAGAAGAATGAAAGAGGATTACCATCTCACACCTTATACAAAGATCAACTCAAGATGGATCAAAGACCTAAATATAAGAGCCAAGACCATAAAGACCTTAGAAAGCAGTGTAGGGAAACATCTACAAGAACTTGTAATAGGAAATGGCTTCATGAACATCACACCAAAAGCACGAGCAGCAAAAGAACAAATAGATAAATGGACTTCTTTAAAATTAAAGCCTTCTACACCTCAAAGGAGTTTGTCAAGAAAGTAAAAAGGGAACCTACACAATGGGAGAAAATATTTGGCAACCATATATCCAATAAGAGACTTATAACTTGTATATATAAAGAACTCCTGTATCTTGAAAATAAAAAGATAAACAACCCATTTAAAAAATGGGAAAAATATTTAAACAGACACTTCTCCAAAGAAGAAATACAAATTGGCTAAAAAGCACATGAAAAAATGCTCCATATCTCTAGCTATCAGGGAAATGCAAATCAAAACTACAATGAGATACCATCTTACTCCCATAAGATTGGCAGCTATGAAAAAAACAGAAGAATACAAATGCTGGAGAGGATGTGAAGAAAGGGGAACACTCATCCACTGCTGGTGGGAATGCAGAAGGATCCAACCCTTCTGGAGGCAGTTTGGCGGTTTCTCAGAAAACTAACAATACATTTGCCATATGACCCAGCAATACCGCTGCTGGGTATATACCCAGCAGAACTGAAAACAAGGACACAAACCGATATATGCACACCAATTTCATAGCAGCATTGTTCACTATCGCCAAAAGTTGGAATCAACCCAAATGCCCATCAACAGATGAGTGGATCAATAAAATGTGGTATATACACACAATGGAATACTACTCGGCTGTAAGAACAAATACACTACAAGCACACATGATAACATGGATGAATCTTGAGAACCTTATGTGGAGTGAAGCAACCCAGGCATTGAAGGACAAATACTACATGACCTCAATGATATGAAATAAGCAAGCTGCCTCAGAGAGCTAGAGACTGGAAGATAGGCTTACGGGAAATTGGGGGGTGGAGGAAGGATGTGAGCTGACGTCTGCAGGGGTGGAATCTATGATGAGCTGGCAGTAAGTATGAGCACAAAGAAGAGATAAAATGGGGGCATGGGGTTGCCTTTGGGTGGGGCTTTGCGGGTTTGAGGGTGGCTGGGGATGGGTGGATGGGTAATATTGCCCAAAAAATTGGGGGGAGGGAGGGGAAACATACGAACATAGGAGACTGTCAGGTGTTGGTTGAGAGTAAAATGCTGAGAAAACCGTATCAAAATATAAGCAGGAGGATTACCTGGTCTGACGTGGGATGGACTCCTGGGGAATGTCTGAATGCTCATTTTGCCAGGGTGGGTTGTACCATTGGGTAGAGACCCAAGTAGTGAGAGTGAGGGTGGACCCACATCCTGGGGATAACTAATGCCATCAAATAGAGGGAACTGTATCTCTCGAAAGAAAGGGTGGCTCCCAGGGCATTAGGGCAGTTGAGCAAGTCAGGCCCTCAACACTGTTGCAAGTATCTCTGGACATGGCTCCTTGGGAAATGAAGATTGGCTGTCGCTGTGGGCCCCAAGGGGAGGGGTAAATGGATGTTGAATGGATGGAACCAAGGTAAATGTGGGGGCAAGAGAGGAGTTTCACGAGAGTACACAAGGATGGATATAAAACATGTAATATTACACCAAAAACATATAGGGGATGACAGACTAATAATGTAAACCATAATGTAAAACATAGGATAACTAAAAAATTTAGAAAACCACATAGCCTAAAGTATGGACCACAATGTTAGCGCAGATATCACCTTGTTTGAAAGCTATTGTCTCAGAGTCTGTACATCAGTTTCAGTAAATATGATATAAATAAGTTAAAAGATTATCACTGTGGAAGGGAAAAGGTTTTATGGTGGATGTGTGGGAGTACTGTATATTGTATGTATGAATTACTGTGATCTAAGGCTCTTGTGAAGAGAAGCTCAATAATTAGGAAAAAAGAAAAGAAAAAGATAGGATGTAGAATTTTTCCAAATCAATATGTATTCTATATCTAACCTTTAAACTCATTGCTATATTCCATTTTACTAGTAAGGGAACCTGAAATTATATTGGGCTTCACTTTTCAGGAAGTTTTGGGTCACAGAGTGGTTCAACAATGGCAGTGGAGGAATACTGGTATGAGATGTTATTGACAGGTGATATATGGTTGACAGGGAGTTATACAGAGCATGTGTCCAGGGTGCATGGAAATGTTTGGATATGCTCATAGTGGAAACAATTAAAAACAACAGCTGGGGGGGTACTGGGTTCCTGGCTGGGGGGGGGGCTCTGTCATGGTCCCTAGGGGGGCAGTGGCAGTCCCCCAAGTGCAACAGTAAGGACCAGGAAGGAATGAGGGTCCAACAGTGAGCCCCTGATACTAATGACTATGCTTGTGAGCCTATACACCTGAAATAAGAACAAGGCCTAGAGCAGCACTGTGCCTAAGAGTTCCCTCCTGACAGCCTCCGTGTTACTCAAATGTCATCAGTCTTGAAGCCAAACTCAGCATGTAAATGCAATGCCTTCCCCCCAGCGTGAGACATGACACCCAGGGATGAGCCTCCCTGGCACCAAGGGATTACTACCAAGTACCAGTTGATGATATAACTAGAAAATGACCTTAAATTAAAGGTTCAACGTGGACCAGCAGAATATCACTGTCTACATATAATAACAGGAGTTTAAAATGCTGTTTAACCTAAAGTAAGGAGGAAATGGAAAGGACAAATGAGCTCATATGGCTATGAGTTTCTAAAAAAAGAGTCTGGAAGTTGTCAGAAGGATTGCCCTTATGCACACCTGAGCAGAGTCTCAGAGACAGATAAAGTAGATACAATGCCAGATATTGGTTCTTTTGAGGGCTAAAGAGACCCACAGGTTCTATGGTCATGGCAGATGGGGTTCACTGCCATGTCAGGTGACCCTTCTTTGGAGCTGGTGTTTCTGCGTGATGGAGCTGGACTCAGATGGGATCTCTTTTCACAAGACTTTCATGCTACTTTACTGGAATTGTAGTTGGTGCTGGGGTTTAAGATATATCTAGGGGATTTGAATCTCTGGACTGACAATATAATAGCCAGGCCCTGAGCCTCAACAGACTTCCACTCCTACACTCTGATTTATTGGACTTACCCCACTCAGCTAACATGGAGTTGAAGAATGTCAACCACCACACCATGGAGCCTAGAGTGCCTACAACTGAAAGCAGGAGGATTGCATCCAATATCCATGTGGAATCTAAACCCTCTCTTGACAGAGATGTGGAGTGGACACAACCAAGCCAAGGTCCACAGGAAGAAGGAATACAGTAAGGATCAGAGTGGACTTAATGATATCCTATTCATGAACTATTGCAGTTAATAATCGAGAAAATGTGTCATTGATGTGGAAAAAGTGGCCATGGTGGCTGCTGGGTGTGGGGAATGGGAGGAAGAGAAGAGATGTGGGGGCATTCTCAGGACTTGGAGTTGTCCTGGGTGGTGCTCCAGGGACAATTGCTGGATGTTGTATGTCCCCCCATTGCCCACTGGATGGAACATGGGAAAGTGTGTGCTATGGTGTGGAACACAGGACATGGGGTGCAGCGATGCCCAGAGATGTACTCACCAGACGCAATGGATGTGACATGATGATGGGGGAGAGTGTTACTGTGGGGGGAGTGGTGGGGTGGGGGCGGTGGGGGTGAATGGGGACCTCATATTTTTCGAATGTAATATCTTTTTAAAAAATGAATAAATTGAGTAGAATTTGGAAAAAAAGAAAAAAGGAAAATGAGATGAGGCATTTAAAGGATTTTCTGTTTACATCAAAAGCTTTCGATTGCCTAAATTTTTACTCTAAATATCATTTGCTCTGAGAATAAAAATATGAAAACTATTTTTAAAACATGGTCATTATAGAAAATGTCAGGAAAATAAGAAATTAAACAAGAAAATTAACCATAGTTTTTAAACCATTTATATATGTATGTGTAAGTCTATCTCATTCACTCTTGTGTCCTTTTTGTCAATGAACAGAGCCTAACAAACAGTGAGGACTTAGTAAATATCTAATGAATGAATGACTGTTATTACATAAATTTGGATTACAATGTATATATGGTTTTACTTTTATTTTCTAACTTAATATTATATTGTGAGCAAATATTCTGAAAATATTTATTGATATTATCATATTTCATCATACAGAAGTAACTTAATTTTTAAATATTCCCTTATAATTGAGAACTTAAGTTATCCTCATTTTATTTTGTTGCCATAATAATTGTTGACCCTACTATGTGCCAGGCACAATTATAAGCACTTTACTCATTTAATTAAAACCCTTAAAACTTTACTATCTGTAAGTAGCTGTATTGTCCCCATTTCAAAACTGAGAAAACTGAGGCACAGAGAGGAACCCACTGTTCCTATGGGACTAAGACTGACATATGGGAGAATGATGTTTTAAATCTTCAACAGATGCCCTGAAGGCTGTTCATGGTCATGTGGGGCTTGGTGAGGTTGTGGGGGAAAGGGGGAAAAGGTTCTATACAAGGCCAGAAGTAGGTGAATGGATCCTACCCTGCCTCCCACTTTTCTTGTCTCTATAAATGGAAGCTCAGTGCTTGAGCTAGGTTCACACTGAAATGTGACCATGGCAGTGGATTGGCCAACTCTGTGCCCTTTTCTCTTGAAGTAGGAGCTAACACGTGGTGTATGCTCTTGACCAGGAGGGCAGGAGAGGTCCCAACCCAGCTCTGTGGTGGGTGAATAGTGAAGGGAATGAAGTGAAGTGGAGCTTTGGTGAGATGACAAATCTAACCTGCCGTGTAGCCAATGTCTTCTTGCAGGCCTATGGCCTGCAACCCAGGGGCAGTCTGGTCTTGCTTCTTCCCCAAGTGCCTGAGTGGTGGCTGGTGACCGTGGGCTGCATCCGAACAGGTCAGTGATTCAAGGGGACCCCAATGGACTTCAGGGCTGACCTCGAGCCCATTGGTCCTGGGACATTGGGACCCTGCTCCGAGGATCTGGCCTCAGCTCCTCTTGCTGGCACTACAGAGCAAGCCTCCCTGCCCTCTGGGAATTAACAATCGGTTGGGAAAGGAACATGCCTTCTCTTTCCTCTTTCTTTCTTCTTCACAATCTTTCTCTCACTCCCTCTCACATCTCACTCTTTCTCCCTCAAATTCTCATGCCCATAGACTCTCAAACACAATCTCATGCATTCTCTTTCTCTCTTTTATATTCTTTCTCTTGCACAATCTTAAATGTTAAAAGATTCATCAGTTATTAGCATTTTGCCAGACTCGTGCCCACTCTCTCTGTCTCTGTCTGTGTGTGTGTTTTCCTCTCATTCTCTCCTCTCTCCCTCTCTCTCTGATGGAATCATTTGAGAATCAGTTGCATTGTGTCACGGATACTGCAGCATGCATCTGCTAAGAGCAAAGCTCTTTCCTTCAAATAATGGCAATGCAGTTATCACACAAGAAGACTAATATGTTAACAAAATGTACATCTATTGTCAGAATTCCTCAACTGTCCAATTAATGTTGTTTATATTTGCTATATTTTTTCTTTAAATCCAAAATGCAGTCAACTATCATGCACTGCATGTAGTTCCCGGTCTCTTCAGTCTCCTTTACTCTTGAACAGTCCCCCAGTCTTTTTTTTTTGCATGGCAGTGATGTTTTTGAAGAGTTCAAGCCAGTTGTTTTTCACAATGATCCTACATTTATATTTGAGTCTTTCCTCATGATTACATTTGGGCTACACACTTTCAGCTAAAGCACTGCAAGTGTAGTGTCCTACTTTCTCAGGGCATCACATCATGGGGTGTAGGAAGACAGTCTGTCTCGTCATCAGTGATCTCATTTGATCACTTGAATAAGGTAGTATTGGCCAGACTTCTCCTTTGTAAAGCCTCCTTTTGCCCACTGCAATTAATAACTAATCTGTGGTATAATGCTTATGAAACTGTGAATGCCCTATTCCCCACCTGTCTTTCACCCAATGGTTTTAGTATCCATTGATGATTCTTGACTGAATTTGAACACTATAATGGCGGTTTTAAACAGTGACTTTCTATCTCTGTCATCCTCTCTACATTTAACTAGCTACAATTCTTCTTCAAAGAAGAGCTTTCTTTCTATTTTTTAAGTATCTGTTAACATGTCTCATCTGCCTTCTATTGTCTACCTAATTTAGAATCAGTATGGGAGTCATGGATTCTTTTTTTAATAACTTCTCTCATTCTATCATTCCATCTTGCACACTCACAACACCCAAGCTTGTTTGCTCATATTCTCTCTGTGTGTGTGTCTTTATCTCAGTCTCTCTCATGCTCATATTTTCTCAAACATAAAATAGTTTATTAATTTGGAAATTTCATGTAAAATAAAAAATTAGCAGCAAAGGAAGAGGGAGGATGGGGGAAAGAGCCATGTCTTCTGTAGAACTAAGAGACAGACATGGGCTACTCAAGACATGAGTTGAGCCCTTTGGTATAATGACCATTTAGAAGGAGCCATAGCAAAGGAAGGCATTCCAACTGTGGTCACAGCACACAGAAAGGCTCAGAGTCAGGAAGAACATCTATGAAGGATGGCCCTTTCAAAATAAAGAATGGGTATTGTGGGAGAGAAAGATGGAGAATGGGCAGTGACTGAATGTTGGGATGGGGAGTTTGGTGTTTTCCTGGAGAGAGGACACACATGTTAGTGCAGGGAAGAAATGTGGAGGGAAAAAATTCAGTTCTGCATAGAAATTAACCAGACAGTAATACAGAAGGTGGGATGGCAGGAAGATGAAGAACAGGTGGAGAGGCTTGAGTCCAATGAGTCATCTGAAGATCTGAACTAATTGTTGGTGGTAGAGATAGAGGGGAAGTTCAAAAGACAATGTAGTTACTGCTAAACTCCATATGAGGATTAAAGGGAGGAGAGGAGATTCAAGATGGCACCAAGGTACTGAAGAGAAGAAAGTGAGAGGAGGAATTCCAAGGGCAGACAGACAGCTGGTCCTGATATGGAGGTCACTGCCCTACTCATATCTATCTTCCCAGACCTGCCGAAGGTTGTGTAAAGTAGGAACTACCTGTCTGTCTTCTGGTGTGATACATCTGTAGTAGAAAAAGTTATGGCAGGGCTTTCAACTGCAAGGTGCATCAGAATCATTTAGGGATCTGGTTCAAATGAAGATTTCATTTCAGCAGGTTTGAGATGAGGTCTGGGATTCTCATTTCTAACAAGCTCCTAGGTGGTGCTGATGCTGTTGGTTCATAAAGAACACTGCAGAGCAAGAGTTTCTGTGCAGTGGAGCCAGGGCTGAAACCCAAGGCTATGGAAGATAACCAGGAAATGAACAGTTCCTTTCTCATCCCCAGGGATCATCTTCATGTTGGTGACCACCCAGATGAGGGCCAGGGACATTCTCTACTGACGCCAAGCATCTAAGGCCAAAAGTGTTGTGACCACAGATGCCCTGGCCCCAGAAGTGGACTCTGTGGCTCCTGAATGCCCTGCTCTGAAAGTCAAGCTCCTGACCACAGCCGGTATCTGACCACAGCCCTAAAGGGTGGCTGAACTTCTCATCATTGATTAAGTGAGTTTCTGGCCTATTGATTGCACTATCTGCAGGCTGGTGAAAGAAAGCCATCTGCTCCCAAGGGCTGGAAGACCAAGGGCCAGTGGTGTGATGCTCACCAGGCTGGAGGTCAGAAATCTTCTCTTCCCAGTTATGTTGCTGACTTGCTGTGTGACCCTTGGCTAGTACCTTCCCCTCTCTTGGTCTCAGTTGTTTTATCTGTAAAATAGGAAGTTGAACTCCTATCTTCCTCTTATAAAAATGTACACACTCCTAGACTGTGCTAAGAGGATATATAAAGTCAGAGGGTTGTTATGTTACATCTTCCTTTTATAGAAAAAAATAAATATATTAAGAAGTTGAATGAAAGATTCAGATGAATTTTTAAGATGAAACTTGAGACTTCAAGAAAAACTGAGACCACAGATGGCAGGCAGCTTTGGTGGGCAACATTTCAAATACCCCAGGGGCAGAGTGGTAGGTGTTCATTCTCCTTTGCCTTTGGGCACAGGGACAAATGTAGGGAAATGTTAGAGAAAGAAAAGTCCCTTTATACCTCCAAAACTCCAATTCTGTAAATGTTCTGTCAGTTTTCACATTACACACATAAATCATAATGGGCTTGTTTTCTTGAAGTAACATCTGTTTTTAAAGCTCTTTGCTTCACTCCCAAAAGGCAAATATTACAGTAAAGTCACATCTTATGCTACAGTCTAAAGTCAGAGAATGAAATGAAAACAGTTAAAATCAAGAGTGTTCTTGAAAAATCTCTTAAATCACCCGGAGTCCATGTGTCATCCTTTCTCAGGAAGACCAATAGACATGGCATTGGAATTGTTTATAGTTTCTTTGGTTGAACATCAAATAAGGTAGCTAGTTTGCATATAGAACCATCCCAAGTGGTCTCAGTCTAGGAGAAGCTCCTGAGAATCAAGGCAGACTGAGGGTACCATTCATTCTGTCTGCCATCTCACGTTTACACCAAGACAAATACATATCATGTGGAATGATGCTTATATGTATATGTCTTATGTAATATACAATAAGAAATATATAACATATATATCATCCACTGTTTCTCTCCCTTGCTCTTTGCCCCATCCTCTATCACCAAGATTACCATTAAATTCCTGTAAAGTCAGTGTGTGTATCAAACAAGCTTAGCAGTGTGGTGAAATGCGTAGAGTGTGGATCAGACTGCCTGGGTTTGAATCCTGGCTCTGTCAATTGCTAGCTGTGTCTTTAGGCAAGTTTTCTAACCTCTAGGAACCTCTGCTTTTTCATCTGCATAATCTGAACCATAAGCGTAGAATCCACCTCAGTGCATTGCCTGGAACATAGTAAGAGCTCTGTAAGTGCCTGTTAAATCAAACAACAGCATTGTGTTTTTCCATTTTTGACAGGAAGAAATAGCAATCCACTTGTCCAAACTGTTGTGGAATTTAAGAGAAGTTCAATTATTTGAGAATAGAGAGGCCAGGACTCAGGAATGATTTTGAGAAGGAAAAATGGTTTATTGACGGCCGGCCGGACTCGGGAGCTTTCTGTTTGAATCCCGAGCCCGGAACAAGATTTTCAAACGTCTTTTATACAGAGAGGAAAGGCCAAATGGTCCCCTTGTTTCAGTTCTCAATAGGCTTCAATTAGCATATATCTCTTTCACATCTTAGGTAAGCTTTTAGCAAGGACTCCAGACATTTTAGATAAGCCTTGGTTTTTGCATTTCCCCTAAATACTTAAAGTTTATAGCCCTTGCTTTGTTAAACATTTCCTGGGACTGGAGCCTGCTGTCACCGTCCCTAAGGGCAGGACTGCAGCCTCTTACCATTCCACACCCACAAGTCAAATAACTTAGTTATCTCTGAAGAGACAAAGAGCCTTCCACCCATAGCCCACATCAAAACCACTCATAAAGTCAGTATGATGCTTAAGGAGAGTCAGTTTTGCCTCCAGCATGACACATCCCCAGTTTCCTGACTCGAAGCCTTGTGTTCCTTTTTTTGATTCCCTAGAGGATAGAAAAACAGCAAATGTGATTTCTCCCCTTTTGTCTTAAATCCCCTTGCAGATCAGCATCCCCAGAACACACCTGTATTAAGTCAAAGACCATGGACCCAATGGCCATCTTCACCAGTGGGACCACAGCCTACCCCAAGATGGCAAAACACAGTCATGGACTTGCCTTACGATCCTTCCTTCCTTTGTGGCAGGAAGCAGGACACCCCCTGAGAAGCTGGGGCACACACCTGGGATGGGGGGTTGTGTGGGTGTGGGTGTGTGCACGTGAGCACATGTGCATGTGCTGGAGAAGAAGCTCCAAGTAACAGTGACTCCATTCTGCTTCTCCTTCCTGCTTTCTTTGGTCCAGACCTCTGGGGTCTGAGAGGTGAAGCTTGTGGAATCCTAAAGTGTTTACTGATGGAGACCTTGGGACAACACAGGATGGCACATTTGTGTGGTGTCTGGACACTTTCACAGGATGTGGGAGGAAAGGTGGTTGGAAGCAGCAGGTACTCTGCAAGCCACACAAATGATGAGTCATTGTTTCCCTGTCAGTGGCTCCAGGGTTTGTTGGGACAGAGAATATTTTAGCTTTATGAATTGAGGTGACAGATCCTTCCTCTCTCCCATTGTGGACCAATCAGACTTAGAGTTTCACAGTCATGAGCTATTTCAGAAGACAATAACTGGACCAAGCCACACCTCCAAGCCACTGCCCCCAAACTAAAGCAAACAATAGAGTCTGAACCCCTACCCTCAGGGAAGTCATCTCTAAACCAAACCTCTTCTTCCCTCTCCACAAACCCCCACCCCAAACTAGCAATCACATTCTATATATTTTCTAAATTATTAAACTTGATTACAGGGCAGAAAAGTCTTCTTTCTCATGGGCAGTAGGTTCTTTAGTAACCTGATAATATAACAGGTGAGTAGCTAATGCCCAGGAGGAATGAGAGTGAGAGAAAGGGAGGGGAAGGCAGGGATTCCCATTCAGTGGAAAGGCATACAGACACAGAAAGCAGGGAAGTACAAAGACTTGAGAAAACCTGGTGCTTAAAGTGGGGGTGAGGGACAAATGGTGAGAATTGGAAAAGTCAGGAGGGTTCACAGCATATAGGACTTGTGGGCCAGGGTGTGGAGTTTAGACCTCATCCAGCAAAGTAGTGGAGGGGTAGTGAAGAGTTTGAATTTTGCAAAGATCACTGTAATGGGGGTGGGGATGGGGGTGGAAAGGTGGAGAATGGGTTGGAGAAAGTGAGAGTGAAATCATGAAAGAATTAGAGGCTCTTAAGAGAATCCATATGGAATATGGTGGTGGCCTAGACCAAATGAAAGAGAGATGACATGTTAGTGAATAGAGTAGAGAGCTTCTGCTGGCAGACGTGGGAGGTAATGATGTGGGCTATGGGTGGGAGGCTGTTCATCTCCTCATAGATAACCTAAGCTGTATGTGTCCTGACCTGTGGGTGTGGGACAGTAAGAGGCTCCCGCCCTGCCCTAGGTGACCATGGCAATGACTCCAGTCCTGGAGAAATAGTTTAGCAATGCATACTCTATAACTCTTAAATATTCAGGGAAAATGGAAACCAAATGTGCTAAAAGTTTATCTAGAATGTTTGAAGTCCATGCTAAAAAATTATCTAGGATGTGGAATATATATGCTAATTCAAACTTATTGAGCACTGAAACAAAGAAGGATTTGGCCCTTCCTCTGTATAAAAGGAACTCAAAAATCTTGCTCGGGGCTTGGGTTCAAAACAAAAGCATCTGAGGCTGGCTGGCCATCAATAAATCATTTTTTCCTTCTCAAAATCATTCCTTAGTCCTGGCCTTTCTATATGCAAATAACTGAACCTCTCTCATCTTCTACAACATTTTTGGGGTCTTGTCCAGGTTTGAAAATGAAAGCCAGAGATGGTACTATTTTGCTGCCCCTTCCAGGTCCCTGAAGAAACTAGGAAGACTTGGGTGAACCCCAATCATCAGGGCACCCCTGGATTAAGTTTAATACAGAAAAGATGTAAGCTCCACCACAGTCTTCCCAACAAAAATTGAGGGTAATGGAAGGCCTGAAGGTAAATTTTGGGAATGAAAAATAACTCTGAACCTGGAAGAAGGTAAGACTCCCTGGGGAGCACATTCAGAAGAACCCTAGCTTTAATTGCTAGGGTGGGAGGCTGATCACTTCCCAGGAGAAAGAGCCCTAGCATCTCCAAAAATTTGGGGGGAAGCTGTTCTCTGTAAGTCTGAAAAAAAGAGAAAGCCTGGTGTTTTGGGTTTGTCTAACTGCATGTTAGTATCTAGTACTTGTCTTATCTCTGCTGAAAGAGTGGAGGCTTGATTATTATGGGAAAGAATGTTTATAGGTTCAAGTCCTAACATCCTGGAAATTGGTCTGGATTTTGAAAAACTCGGTTACAGGAAAATGAATTGGGTTTTCTAGGGAAACTTGGTCTGGATGTAAAGTTAAACAGTGAAAAAGTCTAGCTGAAATCTTTTGTTATGGTGCTGATTTGCAAGTAAATTCGCTTTATACCAGATATTAGTGTTAAGTGTTCTCTCTTTCTAAGGTTTGCAATGGCTGCGGGGACTGCTGTGGTGAAAAAGATACATATAGAACTTGTGGGTCAGATTAGTGACCTTTGTGCTTTTGTCTGTATCAGCTCAATGCTGGTGTTGGAGTTGTGTAGTTATGTAAAATGGTGGAATTTGGTTGAGCTGGAACCCTCCCTTGGGGTGGTTTTGATTATGGGGTGAATTGATTATGGGGCAAAACTGTGGAGTCTGGATGTTTGTGCATGCTCTGCTGTCTCATCTCCAGTCCACCCCTTTGCCAGGGCTTGGGGGCCATCCATGTCCATGCCACACACCTGGGTTTGTTTGGGCTGCCCCAGTTGGGGTGCTGCGTCCCCAGGAGAGGTGCCAAATTTGAGTAGGTTCTTTCTGCCCATTTTGGTGGGAATTTGGAAAGCTGGAAAGGGAGGAATGGCTTGCCCCTTTCCAGAGAGTCCACACCTATTTATAAGCCACATTCCTATTTGATCACTGTGCAACCAACTGCCTGGAAGGGGGGAGGTGAAGGGGATGAAAAGCAGGATCAAATAAAGGCAATAAAATTCCCTCCCTAGGGTATCAAAGGCCAAAATTAATTTGCATTCTGCCCATGTTCATCTGCTTTTCTGAATCTCTCTCTCTCTGTGAAACTATGTAGAAATGCTTTGAAATGTTTTAGAATTGTAAACTTGTCTGAAAAAAAAAAGAGGCTATTGGGAAGCATACTGGCCCAATGGATAGGGCATCCGCATACCACATGGGAAGTCCACAGTTCAAACACTGGGCCTCCTTGACCTGTGTGGAGCTGGCCCATGCACAGTGCTGGTGCATGAAAGGAGTGCTATGTCACGCAGGGTTGTCCCCTGCTTAGGGAATCTCCATACAGAAGGAGTATGCCCCATAAGGAGAGCCACCCTGCATGAAAGAAAGTGCAGCCTGCCCAAGAATGGCACTGCACACACTGAGAGCTGACACAACAAGATGACACAACAAAAAGAAACAGATTCCCGGTGTTGCTGATAAGGATAGAAGCAGTCACAGAAGAACACACAGCGAATGGACAGAGAGCAGACAACTGAGGGGTAAGGGGAGATAAATTTTTTAAAAAAGAGGCTATTGCTTGAAACAATAGACCTCTAATCACTTGATTACCTTTTTAATGGTCTGGCTGGGAACAACAGGGTTATAAAACTACAGAAAAAAATCTGTGTTTGACTTTTGTCAGTTGCTGGTGCCTAAGAATTCATGGTAAAAAGATAATTTAAAAATGAATATTTAAATGTCAATACTCCCTTGCTGGTAAATTAAATGCATAACTCACAGATGAAAACTTGTTCTGTTACTAGGAAAAGGCAGAACTTCACAGGATTGCCACTAATAAAATTTTTGTAGCTTAATTAATAAAGGTATCTAATTCACCTTAAGGTTAACACTTAATGAAAACTGTAAGACTTAAGATCATTTATAGATGCATTTATATTATAAAACAGTGGGAAGATAATAATTGAAATTAAAACTGGGTGAATTTAATCTGAAACTATTATTGTAAGTGTAAATTCTAAACTAAGCTTACCTTTGATTATGGTCACTTCAAGCCTAGCCTCACCCCTTGCCTTTGCTTATGGTTATTTCATAACAGCTTCTGCCCCTATAGTCCAGGGAAAAGCAGCATGAGACTTCCCTGTCTCCTGTCCTATTGGTACTAGTAACTCTGCTTTCTCTCATGAAATTCAAAGTAAAATATACGGTTCTGAAAGAAAAGAAAATTGTGTTAAAGCATTGGGAACATTTTGGTTACAAGCCATTAGTTAAGAAACAAAATTCTTGTGCAAAACTGCATGGTCATAGTGCAAATTAAAAAAAAAACTTTCAGGAATCTTTGAAATGTTTTGCAGTCATACTTATTTTGTAAAAATGAAACTTGTAAGTAACTAAGTTATGTTTCTGGGTCAAACTATTCATGTCTACCTATTTTCTCAAATTGTTAGGGTTAAAAATGCAGTTATATAAGTAATATATATTTCTGGAACCCAAATTAATTTAAATGGTATATAAAATAATGCAAATTTTATGTAACATCAATGAGTTGTATTTCTGTGTCTAACTCTTTTTGTGTCTGCCCCATTTTCTCAGTGTATATCTTCATACATCAAGATGATAATATCAATTAACAAATGAAAATTCTTAAAAGAGCTCTATTCAAATTGTTAAAAATTAAATATGCAGTTATATATATGAATAAATATTCCTGGAGCACAAATTAGACTAAGCAGGATAGAGAGGTCATATAGGAATCTGATTATAGGAACTATTGGAAAAAGGCCTTCTCTTTGCAAGAGCTTTGAGGGGGTAACTAGGTGTGGCAGATTAAACCTATCTACTAGGCTGGGGAATTAAGAATCAGTTTGCCCTGTAATTTCCCAATTTAAACCTTTTGACAGCCTTAAAATAAGAGTGGTCAGTAGTTCTGTTGCCAAATATCAGTAAGTAAAGGAAAGTTCATAAAAGCCACAGAAAGATCTTTCCTGGATTATGAATAAACAAATTATGTGATTGTAATGTGTTTCAGAACCTGGTAGACAGGATGCTTTTAAATTATTCACAGTTTCAGAACTTAAACAAAGAAAAGAGGTTTTGACTTCCCATGGGAAAAGGAGAGAAAGCATTCCTTGCATAAACTATAATAGTTTCAGTTTTATTTAGCTTGGGTATAATCTCCCTTAGTTTAAAAATACCCATTAAATAAATTAACATTGTATCTACAAAATCTTTAGAGTAATGAAAATTGTAAGTTCATGTTAACGAAATTAAGCTAAAGAAAAAATTGTAGATAAGCTCTCTAAAATAAATAAAGTAAACTTCTTTGGTTGGTAATTGCAACTTAATAAGTTTATTTAAATGTAAGGTAACTAGTCTATGTAGTTGTGGTCAATTTTAAAGAGTTTATAAAAACATCTTCCAAACTAAAAATGTTTAAATGGTTTAGTTCTAAAAGTCATTATTAACTAAAAACCTGGATTGATATTAGTAGCAAAGAATAACTTCGTAATAATAAAACCTGTCTAAAGGCCACCACAAAGTGCATATTTAAGTAAATGGTAATGAAAAGTTATCTTGATTCTATTGGAAATCTTCCATTTTCATTTTAACAATGAAAAATAGGTTTTTTCCCTCTACTACTAAAGTAAAATACCTACTATTATCTCCATAATAAAATTGTTATGTAAACAAAATCATTTGATATATGATGTGTTGCATTAAAATGTTTAAAAAATATAAAAACAAGGAATAAACTTTAACATTGTCAAACTCTTTTGTGCATTCAAACCAAGCCTTGAATACATTACAGGTTGCCTCTCCATGTGAATTATTGGCTAGGCTGGTGACTGACTGCTCAAATAAAAATATTTGCTATATCAGCCTCTGGTTATACTCCTGAAGTCTACAGAAACCACATTGCAGTCTCAAGCTCCTGCAGCAGCCAATGATGACTCAGTACATTCAAGTGTACAATGGATATCACCTCCAGACTGGCACTGTTCCATAGTGCCAGAGAGCACTATGCACCAGACTGGTAGAATACTGGAAACTCTCTCTAGGATCAATGATGCTGCGACTTGCTCACTGTGAGAAGAACATGCTAAGTGGAGCCATGATACCAGGATACTGTAAGTAAAACTTAAACACAATTGACATTATGGCCTGCTCCCATGGATAAATAACATATAATAAAGTATTACAAACCTGAAACTTAAAACTATTAATTGCAACTCAGAATCCTTGTGCATTAAGTACTATATGAATTAATATTAAGTGCTGTACTTTTATCCTATACTAAATATATGCCTAATAATTATAGCATTATCTTTTCTATTCTGGATCAGGTACAAAAGTATATTAGACATGTTAAATTTGGTAACTTCATTTTCTAAATAATTAATAAACATGTCTATAAAATAAGGTGGCAGTCTTAGCCAGGCTCAGCCAGTTCAATCCTGAATGAAACCAACTGCCCAAAAAGTGCCAGTTCACCAGGAGCATCTAACAAACACATGAGTGCCAATCATTTAACAGCCTGAAAAGCATCTTCAAAACAAAACTAAGTATCTGTTGCAATTTCTCTCTGAAAATAAATAAAATAAAAATATACATATATATGTATATATATATACTGTTCCCACCAGCTTTTAAAAAGGGGTGCCATCTTTATAGGCATCTAACCTTGTCTACCTCTGTAATCCAATGTCCTCTTTTAAAAATGGGTATTCCAAAATTTTAATTAAGTTTGTTTTTTTCAGAATGAACATCTTATTAACCATATGAAGACTTCATCCAACTTCATACAGAATGGCAGATCCACCCTCCTCCAGTTAAAATAAAATAAAAGTTTTATACCTTGTTAGGCAATGACTACAGCCCATGGCCAGCAGGAAGCACTTACAGAAAAGAGATCATCTCCCTTCAGCACCCCTTTAAGATCAAAGGTGTAAACTCTTTAAAGGTAAAATAAAATTAATAGATGGATCTGGAGCTTGACTAGAAATCCACATGAGCACCGGTGGTCCCAGGATAACTGCAGGGGGCCCCACACCCAGGATTCTACTGTCCAGAACAAAAACTTCTAAAAACAGGAACTTTGTCTTTAAGTCCCCACTGAAAATTGATAAGTAATCAATCAAAACCACAAACAGCCACCCTCCTTATAACTCCAACAAGTTAGAAAGTTAAGCTTCGGCATAAGGGGGGGAAATGATGTGGGCTATGGGTGGGAGGCTGCTCATCTGTCTGTAGATAACCTAAGCTGTATGTGTCCTGACCTGTGGGTGTGGGACAGTAAGAGGCTGCAGCCCTGCGCTTGATGACCGACCATGGCAATGACTCCAGTCCTGGAGAGACAGGTTAGCAACCCAAACTCTATAAACTTTAAATATTCAGGGAAAATGCAAGCCAAATGTGCTTAAAGCTTATCTAGAATGTATGAGGTCCATGCTGAAAGATTACCTAGGGTGTGGAAGATATATGCTAATCCAAACCTATTGAGCACTGAAACAAAGAATGATTTGGCCCTTCCTCTTATAAAACGAACTCAAAATTCTTGTTCCAGGCTCAGGTTTGAAATAGAATGCATCAGAGTCCAGCCGGACATCAATAAATCATTTTTTCCTTCTCAAAATCATTCCTGAGTCCTGACCTTTCTATATGCAAACAATTGAACCTCTCTCATCTTCTACAACAGGAAGAGAGAAGAAGGGGTCAAGGTTGATGCATGGATTTCTGACATTCACTGAAATACAGAGATGCTGGAGGAGAATCTATTCAAAACTTAGGGAGGCAGAAGGGATTGAGATACGCTGGTTTTTAGGAGGCCTGAGATACATCCCAGAATGAATGTGAAGTGAAGCTTAGAAGAAAGAGCCCCCTAGGTAGTAATTTCCTGTTTGCCTACCACAATCTTAAGAAACATGGGATGGGGGGTAGATGGCTCATCAAAACCCCTGCCCACTAAGAAAAAAAAGCTCCTCGGATCAATATCCTGGAATGGGATGGTTGTGTTTTCTCAAGGAGTGGCTACACGCCAGAGGCCCTTTATTAATAGCAGTAAGAATAGGGTGGATAAGTGGGAAATCCTCCACCTTCTACCTTGCAACCTTGGATAAATGATTGCCCTTTGACTAATTTCTTCTACTCCCTTGGTGAGATGGGATATTAATTAGGTCTCTTTCTCTCTCTCTCTCTGACTCTATTTCTCTCTCTCTCAATCTCTATCTCTCACCATTGCAAATGGCAGAAAAGCTAACCCTAACCTCTTTAAATAAAAGAGGGAGTAGGGAACTTACTGGCTCATGAAACAGAGCAGCTCAAGGTTTGACTTCAGACCTGGTGCCATAGCCTCCAGATTAGGATTTCATCTCTCCATGGCTCAGCTATGTTTTAGCTCTGTTGATACTCTTCTCAGAAAGGCTGAGCCAAAATGGCTGGCACCCTTATCTGTAACATTCAACTCCAGTCAAAGAATGACAGACTCTCCCAGAATTCCTGATCACAGTGATTGATCCGATTTATGTCACATGTGCCAGGAAATATGCTTGTTTAATTTGCAGCTTTCTTTTGGGATGTAGAGGGTGAGTCTGGAGCCCCACCCTAGACACCTGTACTGTGAATGAGAGAAAGGGGCCAGTACCCAAAAATCAGGATCAGCAGCTCTCACATTCTACCCAGATCACCTAGCTGAGATGACTGTGTTTTGGAGTTAGCAGGAAATGGCTACAGCCATTTCCAGTCTTTTAGACTTCTGCTATCTTCTGGTGCCTGTCTGACCCAGGCTGGATTGTAGCACTCATAAGAGCCCTGCTTGAACTGTGGACAGCAGGGTCTACACTCTTCATCATCTGCCCCAGTTTGACCCCAAGTTCATTGTACAGGTAAGCAGACTATCCTTCTAGTATCAACAAACTCCTCAAAGAAACCCAGGCTTCAAAGTCAGAAGATGGACCCTTGTGAGAAAGACTTTATTTTGTAAAGAAGCCCATTAGCCTAGTTTATACCTGGTCTGGGTGTCTTATATTATATAAAAGGTTGGCACCCTGGACAAGAGTCACCATTCAGGATCATATCAGACAGAACCTCTATGAAAATGCATATTTCTTAGCCCTTCCCCAAACCTATTGATTAAACTTTGGACATGAGACATGGAATTCACATTTTTGAAAAAGCACAGCAGCCAGAACAAGCTCTGGTCTCAAGGATTCTGGTTGCTGGCTCAACAAAGGCCAGGTAGCTGGTGTGTGTGTGTTGTTGTTGTAGAAGTCAAGAGGTTCAATTATTTGCATATAGAAAGGCCAAGACTTAGGAATAATTTTTGGGAAGGAAAAATGATTTATTTATGACCAGCCAGACTCAGACCTTCTCATTCCAAAATCTGAGCCCCAAACAAGATTTCTGAATTCCTTTTATACAGAGGAAGGGCCAAATGGTTCTTTGTTTCAGTGCTCAATAGGCTTGAATTAGCATATATCTTCCGCATCCTAGGTAAACTATTAGCATGGACTTCATACATTCTAGATAAGCTTTTAGCACATTTGGTTTGCATGCCAGGTAGGCATGGCATTTAGAAGATCATGCATGTCTCAGATCTCAAGATGGCATCAGTGACTGGGTGGTATTGCTGACTTTGAACACATTCTCAGTCCATTTGCAATGTGGGACAGAGCCACTTCCACCCCCACTCCCCACCCTACTCTCCCTCCAGCTAACAGAGGACTCTCCCATCTCAGACCTTTTAGTCCCTGTTCATTTACTTGGCTGACAGTATATTTTGGGGGAAAAAGTTAATAAATAAGTCCATTGATCTTCTTGCAGGTCTGAGAAATGTTGAGATTCAGGTCCTGTCCTCAATTGGCTCAGAGTTTCTCTTTGGGCAAGACCAGAACTGGGCACTCTATCCAAGACCCCAGTCCCTTCAGTCAGCTACTTGGAGCAACAGAATACACAGTCCCTTATAGGCAGGAAGTGCTTTATTTCTCAATGCACTTTTTACTCATCTGTGTAACATTTTTCAAGAATCTCCAGCATGAGCAGTGAAGTGACAGGGGGAAAAGAGCTCCCAGGAGCTCAGACCTTGGTTCAAGTCTCAGCCCTGCCAATGACAGGCTTCAAATCCTGAGGCATGTCATTCAGCCTTCCTAAGTCTTGGCTTCTCCATCCCTAAAATGGGCTAATATAGGTGCCGGGTTGTGGTCGGTAAATGAGATGAAGGGAGGAAAGCTTTGGCTGCAGTGCCAGTTCATAAAATGTGCTTGCATTGTACTTACTGTTGTAAGGAGGTAGGAATTGTGTTAGATGCTGAGAGTGCAGAGTGAGTGGGGCCATCTCCGTACTCAGGAGGTCCATTATTTACCAAGGAGGAAAAGACAGACAAAAATACTTATAGTGCCCTGTGCGCTGCAATAGAAATATGGAGAAATAGCCAACAGCAGGAGACTCTTCCAACTGACTTCTCTTGGGGCCTGAGTAACAGTAATAGTCACTTATTGAACAGTCTTCCATGCCAGGCACTGCACTAAGTTGTTCTCACATTCACAAGCACTCACACAGTTTCATAATCATCCCCTCCTTCAGAGGAGGAAATCAAGGGGGATTAACTGGCCCACAGCTAGTGAGTGGAGGATTCAAGAATCAACTCCTGGTCTGTCTGGCTTAAAGGCTCTTAGCCAGAAAAAGAATGACACTTGAGAGAACCACAAAGAAGGAATGAAGTTCATCAGAAGGCAAGTTGGCACAGTGCTAGCAGAAGGAATGGCAAGAAAGAGCTCATCCTCAATGCAGGGGGAGTGGATTCCCAGCCCTGTTCCACAGCCCCACATAAGATCTGTTGTCACAGCCTTCCACTGGCAAATGGGCCTGTGCCTGGCATTCCCCAATTCCTGTGGTTACCCACCTGCAGGACCATGAGCTCCATTAGATTCAGGTTTAAGCATGTAGAATGTCACCCAGCCACCCTCACGTCCCCAAGAGGGCTGATGGTGCTCCATCCTGTGAACAGAGGGAGGCTGTGTACCATTCCTGCTGCTCTGTGATCACCCTGCCTACCCCAGCCTCTTCTTTTGCTAACAGGGAGTAACTTGTGGCATTTACAGGGGCATGAAGATCAAGCCAGGTTCCATGGGGAAGGCCATCCCACCCTTCAACATGCAGGTTTGGCCATAATGGCATTGGCAAAGAGTAGACAACGCTTGGCTGGTGTTGGGTAGTTGTGTGGCACCAGATGGCAGAAACAGCTGTGCTCCCCTGCCCTGGCTGTCCTGCCTCCTCCCTCCCTCTTTTCCCTCCAATGTCCTATGCAGGTTGGAATTGACACCTGCAGTTCTGTGGGCACCATGCATGAGGCAGGGGAACAGAGGGTCCAGAGTCAGCACTGGCAGCTCTCACCGCTGTCTGGGCTTTCAGTTTTCCTTGATCAATGTTCTATGACTTGAAGAAACATGTGCAATGTCAATATGTCCATGAAACAATGAGACTCATGATTTGAATGTCGCTATTTGCTGACTTCAATGACTTTTGACAGTTTGAATATTTTTTCTGATGGTCATCCTCCACCACTCCCCCAATCTCATCGTCCCCACTGAGGCCACATGAATGAGCCAGGGGATGGCTGGGTGGTGAGAAGGGGATGGGGGAGCCCTGTGGGGTGGGACTCACAGGATTTTTGCTCCAGATCATTGATGACAAGGGCAACGTCCTGCCACCCCACACTAAAAGGAATGCCAGCATCAGGATCAACCCCATCAGTCTTTTTTGGGGTATGAAGTAAGGGCACCCCATCCCCATCTCCAACCCTTAGATCCCCACAGAGAACTGTGGGGGTGGTGAGGGGTGGATACAACTCTGCATCCCATGACTTCCTCATCATTCCAACTCAGGGAAGCTGTTCTGATGGACACATCCCTACCCCCAGAGCTTATAGTACATTCCCACATGCTTTCCTGCTCTAACCCATCTGGTGCTAAGGAGCCAGCTAATGGGGAGAAAGATGACTTCAGACCCTCCAGACCTGGGTACCAAGGAACTCCTGTGGTTAAGAATGCAGGTTTCAAAGTCAAGCAGATTGGGTTCCAGTAAAAACCATCTCACTCAGCAACTACAGGGTCTGGTCCAATCACTAACCTCACTGATCATCCAGGGGGCATTATCCTCACTTCACAGAGGAAGAAACTGCTGCATGGAAGCATTGTGAAACTTCTTCATATCATATAAATGGTAGATCCAGCATAGGAGTCAAATCCATGTCTTTTGAGCCCAAAGCCCCCACACTTTAATTTGGGGGAGAAACCCAGGGATCACAGAAAACTGTGACAGGATCTAAAGAAACCTGCTGAAACTTCTCATCAAAACAAACCCTACCCCTAAAGGGGGAAATTTTTCACTTCCAAGAATGACCATGGAAGGGTGATCAGACTTTGAAAACCATCCCTTCTTCAAAGTCATGGTCAGTGGTGCACCAGCTATTGAGCAAACATCTGCTCCTGATGTCATTGTCAACATGGCCTCATGAGGGCATGGCTCCTCTTGTGACAATACTACCAAAAGGCAAAAATGCAGGTCCTAGCCTTCATTCTCAGGAGCACAAATTTAAGCTTGAATCAAAGGGAAAATAAATACAGAGAAACATGTATAGAGACCAGTAATTCTCAAAACTAACAACACAGTGACAATATCTGGGGAGCTTAAAAAATAACAACAAAAGAAACTTCATAGATGCTTGGGTCCATCCCCAGATATTCTGGTTAAATTGAACTGGGACAGTGCAGAGCAATGGTATTTTTTAAAAAGCACTCACCTGAGTGCCTTGGCCGACTCTGACCACCTCTATGAGGGATATGAGATACATTTCCTTTAAGGAAGCTTCTTTGGGGCCCTGATGCTCCAACTCCAAGAAACCCAGGCTCCTAGAGAAAGAGGCAGATGTTTAAGGCCATCTTCCAGGTTCCACTCTGATGCCCAACCTACCATGCTCGGCATTGAGAAAGTCCATTCCAGGGGACCAAAGGTATCAAAACACAGTCCACTGAACTGCACAGCAGCTCCAGGGGTACAGGTAGGGGGTGCATTGCTGAACACCTGGTGTGATGTTTCCTAAATTTCAGTCATTCACGTCCACCTCCACTATGTTATTCTCTTTCCATAGCCATCCATATTACTATTTACTTTAATTTTCTCTTTAGATCATTTACTGCACTTGAAAACCCTTGTAAAAAAGAAAAGTTTACCTGATGACCCTACACAGGAAACAGTATCATTTGACAAAAATCCAAGTCATATATTACCATAAGAGTGATATAAACAAACCAATTTTCTTAAATTCTAGTTAAATCATTTCCTAATTTCTTATCCTGCCAAAATTTCTTATCCTGAACCCTACCCTCCTCCTGGGGAAACAAAGGGAGAGGAGCAAGGCTTTCAGAGATGTTAAAGACATGTTAGGACCAAACCAAGAGTCTCCTCAATATAATTAGAAGAATTGGAAGGGAATCCCAAAAGGAATGTGATTCAGTGTTCTAAAATATTTTTTCATGTACCTGTTAAATAATGTCATGTTTTGCCCAAGGGATGAAGACAAGAAATAGCTTAATAGTCATGTGCATAGACTGTGGGGGGAGCTTTACTCCATATTCCAACCCTTATTTGACTAGTAAGTGACTTTGAGCAAGCTCTTGTGCCTCTCTGAGCATCTGTTTCCTCTTTTTTAAAGTGGGCTATAAAAATACCTATTTATTCATCATAATAACCCCAAATGGAAACAACCCAGCTGTCCTTCAACAGGTGAATGGTTAAACAAACTGGAGCTATGTGCATTTAAATATATGTGGCAATCTGGATGAAACTCCAGAGAATCATCCTGGGCAAAAGTGGTCAATCACAAATCTTGAATGATTCTATTTATATAACATTCTTAAAATAACACAATTATAGAAATGGAGAAAGTATTACTTACTGCCAGGGGCTTGGAAAGGGGGCAGATGATGGAGGGATAGAGAATAAGGGAATAATGAATGTGGTTATAAAAGAATAATACCAGAGATGCTTGTGATGGTGGAACTGGTCTGGATCTTGGTTGTGGTGGGGGAACAGGATATGCATGTGATAAAATTGTGTGGGACTAAATACACACACCAATGAACACAAGTAAGATGACATAGATGAATCACTGGTGGACTGTATCCATGCCACTGTGTTGTGATATTGAACTATAGTTTTGCAAGATGTTTCCATTGGAGGAAACAAGATAAAAGGTACATGGGCTCTCATTGAAGTTTCTTATAACTACACATAAACCTACAGTTATCTCAAAATTTAAAGTTTTACTTTTTAAGAAATGCCAGCCTAACCCCTGAGTAAAACTATAGACTATATATATTTTTATTAGACTATATTTGATAGTACAATTATTTTTAAAATGTGCTTTCATCAAATGTAAAAAATGTATCACACCAATGCAAGGTGTCACTAATAAGGTGGTGTAGCAGTTTGATATAATTGATGAATTCTAAAAATAAATATTGGGTTATGTTTGTAATCTGATCTGTACCTGGGCATGATTGAGTTATGATTAGGGCTTTAATTGGGCTACATCATTAGGGCATTGAGTCTCCACCCCTTGGTGGGCAGGGACTCACAGATAAAAGGCATAACAAAGGACAGAGTTGGAGCTTTTGATGCAAGGGTTTCTGAAGTTGGAGTTTTGATGTTGGAATTTGATGCTGAAGACTTAAGTGGGAGCCCCAGGAAGTGAACTCACAGAGGAAAGAGACACCAGCCCCAGGAAGCCTGAACCCTCACAGACATCGGCATCCATCTTGTTCTAAACAGACTTTGGTGAGGGAAGTAACTTATGCTTTATGGCCTGGTATCTGTAAGCTCCTACCCCAAATAAATACCCTTTATAACACCCAGCAGATTTCTAGTATTTTGCATCAGCACCCCTTCAGCTGACTAATAAAAGTGGTATGTGGGAATCCTGCATGATGTTTCTGCAAACTCACAACTTCTCTAATAGAAAGAAAAGGCCACCCTCATAGAATTTCTGTGAAAATCAAGTGAGACAGTGTTTGGGGAAGAAAATTCATTCAGCAAATGTTTATTGAGACTATTCACATGCCAGACACTCTATGGGTGATGTGGATAAAATAAGCAGGGTTCCTGCTCTCTTGGAAATGCTAGTGGTATGCCATGTACAAGTGAGTTATTTTTCCAACGATCATGAGAATTGGCTTTATTACTGCTTGAGCAGTAACCTGCATTGAGTGCTTACCAGGGAAGAAATTAGACTCAGAGAGATTACAAAACTTGCCGAAGTACCAGAAAGAGCTAGAGGCAAGGGTGGAGACCACTGGGGCTGGCGACTGCGGAGTTTCCTGAGAACTGTCTGTTGTGTGGTGGTGTTCCTGGGCCCCGTGGTCCCTGGATGCGTGGTCCCCATGTCAGTGTCCCCTAAGCCCCCATAGCCTGTGTTCCACAGACCTACATGCCTTGGGTCTGCAGAGCCCTGGACTTCCCTTTCCCAAGTCCAGCACTCCTGGAGTTCCAGGATTGCCTTAGCCCTCTGGTTTTGGACCGACTCCGTGGGTGGGAGGGATTCAGTGGGGGATACAGTAGGGGGGGCCTGGCTAGTGTGGGTTCAATTTTCTGGTGTTCCCCCCCCCCCCTTTTTTTTTCCTTTTCTTTCTTTTCTTGCGCTTGGAGGAGCATACCGGCTAGCTTGGGGAGAGTCTGGGAAGAGAAGAGTGGCAAATCTGCTGAGAAAGCCTAATTCACCTGAATACCCCAGGATAGGAAACTTGGCCTGGGAGAAGGTGGAGTCAGAAAATCAACAAGCCCTCTCATAGCACACCTAAAGGAGAGGGACTATATGAGGTGCTTTCCAAGCCTCCAATAGCATACTTGGGGCTCCTGGTGAGGAGTGGGTACTCTCACTCTGGAAACTAAAAGTCATTGTTTTCTGTGCAGAACTGATTCAACAAAGACCCACTTGAATCTTCTACCAGACTTCTCAGGCAGCTTTCCTGCTGCCTGGGAAAGTGGGAAGTGAAGAAGGGAAAAAAGGGGGAATGTTAGATCCCTACGTGTTTTATTTAACTACAAGCAGGATTCCTTGCTTGAAACTTACCCTAGTATTTGGTTGGTTTTCCTTGATTTTCCTTCCTCTTTATTCCTCTAAGGCCCTTTTTTCTTTCTTTCTCTTTTTCTTTTTCCCCACTCCCTTTTGTTCCTCTTTCTTTCTTTCTTTCTTTCTTTCTTTCTTTCTTTCTTTCTTTCTTTCTTTCTTTCTTTCTTTCTTTCTTTCTTTCTTTCTTTCTTTCTTTCTTTCTTTCTTTCTTTCTTTCTTTCTTTCTTTCTTTCTTTCTTTCTTTCTTTCTTTCTTTCTTTCTTTCTTTCTCTGCTTTCTTATTCTTCTTACATTAGGTGCTGCAGGGAGAGCTTCACATTTTCTGTATTTCCTCATCCTCCATTTACTCTTTTCTTTGTGTATTGATTTTGGCCACCAACACTATTCCCTTTCCTCTACATCTTTCTATCCTCCATCATTGATTGTTTCTCTTACATTACACCTCTCTTTGTTTGCCCCCCTATTTTTTTTTACTTTTTATTACTAATACCTTTGTTCTGTTTTCTGCCTTATATTCACTCTTTATATTATTTTCCTCTCTTTTCTCTTTCCTTCTCTCCTGAATACACAAGCCTTTTACTTCACATTGTATTCCTCCCCATATTCAGATTTTTATGTACTCTACTTTTCTTACTGTTATAACTCTATATACCTTACATGAGTCTAATATCTATTCTCCTATATCTCACATGGTTCCTCTGTTAATATTTACTATCAATACTGCTATTATTCATTTTCTTTTCTTACTCCTTTTGCTTTCTCTGGCCCTAATATTTTCCTTCAAGTGAACTTAGCCAACAACAAGGAAATAGAATAAGAAGAACAAAGTGACAAAGAGAAGACTTAACACGCATGCAAAAACAACGACTAATTAAACTCCAAACTAGACAATGAAGCTAAGCAACTGACTAAACCTGCCAAGATAAAATGATGATCAGACAGCAACAAAAAACTACAAACCAAACCAATAATCAGGAAAACAAACCCCAATCCAATGAACAAACTAAAAACCAGGAAGAGGAGCAGAACATCGAACAAGTAATTAAAGACCTCAAAACTTATATTAGGGACCAATTTGATGAGGTGAAGGAAGAGATTAAGAATAAGAAGAAAATAATTGAAGAGAATACAGAAGAAATTGCAATTATACACAAAAATATAACAGATATGATGGTAATGAACAGCACAATTCAATAAATCAAAAATACACTCTCAGCAAATAACAGCAGACTCGAAGAGGCAGAGGAAAGATTAAGTGATGTGGACGACAGTACATCTGAAATCAAACAGATAGTAGATCTGGTTGATAAAAAGATAGAAAAAATCCAGCAGGGGGGTGAAGAAGCAAGATGGTGGCTGAGTGAACTTGCCTTGCGATCTCTCCTGGGAAGAAACGGCTGGGCGCGGCTTGAGGTTCTCCGAGGTGGGGCTTTTTTGGGATTTTTGCAGGGCAGGAAGTGTCTGGACATCAATTTGGTGGAAAGGTAACAGAGAGGATTGGTCTATAAGATATATTTTGGGTTCTATTGCCCTGAGGTGAGACCCACACATGGGTTCCTCCCTCTTGGGGGTGGGTGGAGCCACGGTGCCGCCCAGCAGCTCAGCTTTTTGGTGGCTCTGCGGTGCTGGGGAGTTTGCGAGTCCTGGGTGGGCTGTTGGCGGGTTGATGCAATCGGTCACCTTTGCGGATCAATTTGGGGAGATAGACGGTGTTTTGTTGTGAAGCGGGGGAAATTTTTGATTGTGGACACAAATAATAGCACTTCTGCCTGAAGCCCCGCCCCCACAAGCCCGGCTGCCGATCTGCAACCGAATTAGGCTGTAGGCAATAAAGGGATGTAATTGAGAAGTTGTTTCAGGGTGCGGCGAGGGAGGGGGACACGTCTGGAAGCCGATTAGGGAATATTTTGCGAAACTTGGGAATTCCGGTTTTGGAATCTGTTTTCGGCGTCACGGGCTGGTCTTCGGATCTGTGCCAGTAAAGTGGCTGCGGTGTAAAGGCGCCCTCAAGTGGCAGGGTTCTGGAAGCACAGGGCGCGAGCTGTCCAAAAGCTGAAGTGACGATATACCCACATTAATGAGCCCTACTAAGTAAGTGAATTGCAGGGTTCAGACATAATATAGAGTTTGTGGATCTGATTTCCCCCATAGGGCTGGCGCCCAGCTGTGGGAATCCCTGAGGGCTGTGTTACACTACGGGGCTCCTAGGCTTCCTGTTGACCAGATTGGAGGTTGCCTGGTCTGAATCCCCTAAACGCTGGTGCCCACACCCCAGAGAATCACACCTCTTGAGTCTTTAATATCTCAGACTTTCCACCCCTGAGTCCATCACGTCCTGACGTCCATCTGAGGTCCTTGAATGCCCTAGCCTTCAATGTTGGCATTTTTTCTTCATCGTTTCATTTTGTTTTGTTTTTATTTTCATTTTGAGTTATTTTTTACTTTTTTTAATGTCCTGATTGCTAACACCACATTATCCCCTAGTCTTTTCTCACAGCGTACCCCCAAAGTCTTTTTTTTTTATTCAGTTATTTAGGTTTTTTTTTGTTGTTGTTGTTGTGTAGTTGGTGTTTTAATTGTGGTTTGTGTATATCTGTTTTTTTTTCTTTCCCCTACCTGTTCCCCACCCTTTGGCCACCCCCTTTTCCTTTCTTCCTTTCTTCTCTTCCCCCCCTTTTATTTTATTTATTTTTCTTTTTCTGTTTTCTCTCTCCGTCGTGTCCCTCATCTTCTACTTATTTTATTTTAACTCAATTATACAATAGGTGCAGCAGGAAACACCTCACATTTGCTGGGGTTTTCTCATCCTCCACTGCCTCATTTCTGTGTGAACTGATTTAGGCTACCTACACTATCCTCTTTCCCCTACATCTTGATATCCACCATCATCTACTGTCTCTCCTATATTCCACCTCCCACCTCCCTATCTTTGATCCACAAAGTGTCTAAGTCTTAATTTCTAATACCTTTGTTTTGTTTTGTCTGTTATCCACTCTTGAAACTATTACCTTTCTTTTCTTTTTCCCTCTTTCACGAAAACAATAGCTTTTCAGCTCATACCATACTCCTCCCATATTCAATCATCTACCTCATAATAGGTACTCTACCTACTGCTATAACTCTACACAATTTACATGAATCTAACCTCCATCCTCCCAGATCTCATATTCTTGCTTTGTTAACATATATCACCAATACTACTTTACAGTTTTCCCTTGCTTACACAATTGCCTTTCCCCAGCACTAATACTTTCCTTTAAAGTGAACTTAACCAACAACAAGAAATTAGAATAAGAAGAACAAAGTGACAAAGAGAAGATATAACACTTATGCAAAAACAACAGCTAATTAATCTCCAAGAGTAGACAAAGAAGCTAAGGAACTGATTAAATCCATCAAGATTAAATAGTGACCAGAAAGCAAGAAAAATCTACAAACCAAACCAGTAATCAGGAAAACATGGTTGAATCCAATCAACGAAACAAAAAGCAGGAAGGGGAGCAGAACTTTGCACAAGCAATGAAAGATCTCAGAACATTTGTCACCGACAAATTTGATGAAGTAATGAAAGAGGTTAACAACATGAAGACATCACTTGGAAGGTAAATTGCAGACATATGCAAAAAGATAACAGATATGATGGGAATGAACACCACAGTTCAAGAAATCAAAAATACACTTGCAGCAAATATCAGCAGACTAGAAGAGGCAGAGCAGAGAATTAGTGATGTGGAAGACAGTATATCAGAAATCAAACAGATAGTAGAAGGGGTTGATAAAAAGATAGAAAAAATCCAGCTAGGACTCAGGGACCTGAATGACAATGCAAAACGCTCAAACATACGTATTATAGGTATTCCAGAAGAAGAGAAGGGAAAGGGGTCAGAAGGAGTGTTGCAGGAAATAATGGCTGAAAACTTCCCAAATCTACTGAAAGAGACAGATGTACATATCCAAGAAGCACAGCGCACTCCACTAGTCATAAACCCCAACAGGCCCACCCCAAGACATATACTTGTCAAATTATCCAATGCTCAAGACAAAGAGAAAATCCTAAAAGCAGCAAGAGAAAAGAAAACCATCACATACAAGGGAAGCTCCATGAGATTAAGTGCTGATTTCTCATCTGAAACCATGGAGGCAAGAAGGCAGTGGTATGATATAGTCAAGGTACTAAAGGAAAAAAATTTCCAACCAAGAATACTCTATCCAGCTAAACTAGCATTCAAACATGATGGAGAGTTCAAAATATTTGCAGACAAACAGAAACTGAAAGAGTATACCAACAAAAAACCTCCCCTTCAAGAAATTCTAAAGGGAGTTCTACAGGAAGAAAGGAAAAAACAGGACAGGCAAAGTTGGAGGAGAGTATAAGAGCAACAACAACAACAAAAAAAGACAAAAAGAGAAGGGAAAAAAATACAAACAAAATATGGCAAACACAAATCCAATCAAAATATGGCTAACACAAATAATTCCTTGAAAGTAATAACACTGAATGTCAATGGATTAAACTCACCTATCAAAAGATTCAGACTGGGACATTGGATAAGGAAATATGACCCATCCGTATGCGGTCTACAAGAGACACATCTTAGACCCAGAGATGCATGGAGATTGAAAGTGAATGCCTGGAAAACAATCATACAAGCAAACAATAACCAAAAAAAAGGCAGGAGTAGCTATATTAATATCAGACAAAATAGACTTTAAATGTGAAACAATTGTGAGAGACAAAGAAGGATACTACATTTTAGTGAAAGGGAAAATCTGTCAAGAAGATGGAACAATCATAAATACTTATACTCCTAAGAAGGGCGCCTCTAAATACGTGAGGCAAACACTGGAAAAACTAAGTGAAATAATAGATGCATCTACAATTATAGTGGGGGATTTTAATACACCACTATCAACTCTGGACAGAACATCTCAAAAGAGAATCACTAAAGAAACAAAACATTTGAACAGTATATTAGAGGAGCTGGATCTAATAGACATATATAGATCATTACACCCAAACACAGCAGGATATACATTTTTTTCAAGTGCACATGGATCATTCTCCAAGATAGACCATATGCTAGGCCACAAAGAAAGGCAGAATGAATTCAGAAAGATTGAAATCATACAAAACAATATCTCTGACCACAGTGGAGTCAAGCTGGAATTTTGCAAGAGACAGAAGCCCAGGTTTCACACCACAATTTAGAAATTAAACAGCACACTCTTAGAAAAACAGTGGGTCAAAGAGGAAATCTCAAAAGAAATCAATGACTACCTTGAATCAAATGATAATGATAACACAACATACCAAAATTTATGGGATGCAGCAAAAGCAGTACTGAGAGGGAAATTTATAGCCATAAATTCATAAATCAAAAAAGAAGAAAGAGAGAAAATTGAAGAACTAAATGCACATTTGAAGGAATTAGAAAAACAACAACGAAGTAACTCAATAGGAAGAAGAAGGAAGGAAATAACAAAGATAAGAGCAGAACTAAATGAAATACAAAATAAGGAAGCACTTGAAAAGATAAACAAGACCAAGAGCTGGTTTTTTGAGATCAACAAAATTGACAAACCTTTAGCAAGACTAACAAAGAAAAAAAGAGAGAAGATGCAAATACACAAAATAAGAAATGAGAAAGGCAATATCACCAGTGACCCCACAGAAATAAAGACTATCATAAGAGGATACTTTAAAAACTATATTCCAAAAAAATGACAATTTAGAGGAAATGGACAAATTCCTAGAAACACATAAGCAGCCCATATTGACAAAAGAAGAAATTGATGATCTTAACAAACCAATCACAAGCAAAGAGATAGAATCAGTTATTAAAAATCTCCCAACAAAGAAGAACCCAGGGCCAGACGGCTTCACAGGTGAATTTTACAAAACATTCCGGAAAGAACTAACACCAATCCTGCTGAAACTATTCCAAAAAATCGAAACAGAAAGAACATTGCCAAACTCCTTCTATGATGCCAACATTACCCTAGTACCAAAGCCAAACAAAGACACCACAAGAAAGGAAAATTACAGACCAATTTCCCTAATGAACCTAGACGCAAAAATACTTAACAAAATACTTGCTAATCATATTCAACAACACATTAAATGAATTATACACCACGACCAAGTGGGATTCATCCCAGGTATGCAAGGATGGTTCAACATAAGAAAATCAATCAATGTAATACACCATATAAACAGATTGAAGGAAAAAAATCACATGATTATATCTATAGATGCAGAAAAAGCATTTGACAAAATACAGCACCCTTTCTTGATAAAAACACTCCAAAAGATTGGAATACAAGGAAATTTTTTGAACATGATAAAAAGTGTATACAAAAAACCTAAAGCCAACATTGTTTACAGTGGAGAAATCCTAGAATCCTTCCCTCTAAAGTCAGGAACAAGACAAGGATGCCCATTGTCTCTGCTCCTATTTAACATTGTCTTAGAAGTACTTGCTCAAGCTCTGAGGCAAGAACCAGATATAAAAGGCACTCAAATTGGAAAAGAAGAAGTCAAAATTTCATTATTTGCAGATGACATGATCCTATACATAGAAAACCCTGAGAGATCTACAACAAAGCTTCTAGAACTCATAAATGAGTTTAGTAAAGTCGCAGGTTATAAGATCAATGCGCAAAAATCAGTAGCATTTCTGTACACCAATAATGAGCAAGATCAGGAGGAAATCAAGAAACAAATACCATTCACAATAGTAAATAAAAAAGTCAAATACTTAGGAATAAATTTAACTAAAGAGGTAAAAAACTTATACACCGAGAACTATACAAGACTGTTCAAGGAAATCAAAGAAGACCTAAATAAATGGAAGAATATTCCTTGTTCATGGATAGGAAGACTGAATATTATTAAGATGTCTATCCAACCAAAACTGATCTACACATTCAATGCAATCCCAATAAAAATCAACACAGCCTTCTTTAAGGAACTAGAAAAACTAACTATGAAATTTATTTGGAAAGGAAAGAGACCCCGAATAGCCAAAGACATACTGAAAAAGAAAAACGAAATTGGAGGAATCACACTACCTGACTTCAAAACATACTACAAAGCTACGGTGGTGAAAACAGCATGGTATTGGCATAAAGAGAGACACACAGACCAATGGAATCGAATTGAAAGCTCTGATATAGAACCTCACATATATAGCCACATAATATTCGATAAAGCCACCAAACCCTCTCAACTGGGAGAGAGTGGCCTATTCAACAAATGGTGTCTGGAGAACTGGATAGCCATATGTAGAAGAATGAAAGAGGATTACCATCTCACACCTCATACAAAGATCAACTCAAGATGTATCAAAGACCTAAATATAAGAGCCAAGACCATAAAAACCTTAGAAAGCAGTGTAGGGAAACATCTACAGGACCTTGTAATAGGAAATGGATTCATGAATATCACACCAAAAGCATGAGCAGCAAAAGAACTAATAGATAAATGGGACTTCCTCAAAATTAAAGCCTTCTGCACATCAAAGGAGTTTGTCAAGAAAGTAAAAAGGGAACCCACACAATGGGAGAAAATATTTGGCAACCATATATCTGATAAGAAACTTATAACTTGCATATATAAAGAACTCCTATATCTTGAAAATAAAAAGATAAACAACCCATTTTAAAAATGGGAAAAAGATTTAAACAGACACTTCTCCAAAGAAGAAATACAAATGGCTAAAAAGCACATGAAAAAATGCTCCAAATCTCTAGCTATCAGAGAAATGCAAATCAAAACTACAATGAGATACCATCTTACACCCATAAGATTGGCAGCTATGAAAAAAACAGAAGAATACAAATGCTGGAGAGGATGTGAAGAAAGGGGAACACTCATCCACTGCTGGTGGGAATGCAGAAGGATCCAACCATTCTGGAGGACAGTATGGCGGTTTCTCAAAAAACTAACCATAGATTTGCCATATGACCCAGCAATACCACTGCTGGGTATATACCCAGCAGAACTGAAAACAAGGACACAAACCGATATATGTACACCAATGTTCATAGCAGCATTGTTCACTATTGCCAAAAGTTGGAATCAACCCAAATGCCCATCAACAGATGAGTGGATCAATAAAATGTGGTATATACACACAATGGAATACTACTCGGCTGTAAGAACAAATACACTACAAACACATGTGATAACATGGATGAATCTTGAGAAACTTATGTTGAGTGAAGCAACCCAGGCATTGAAGTACAAATACTACATGACCTCAATGATATGAAAGAAGCAAGCTGCCTCAGAGAGCAAGAGACTGAACGATAGGCTTACAGGAAATCGGGGGGTGGAGGAAGGATGTGAGGCGACGTCTGCAGGGGTGGAATTTATAACGAGCTGGTGGTAAGTATGAGCACAAAGAAGAGATAAAATGGGGGCAAGGGGTTGCCTTTGGGAGGGGCTTTGCAGGTTTGAGGGTGGCTGGGGATGGGCGGATGGGTAATATTGCCCAAAAGTGGGGGGAGGGAGGGGTAGCATACGAACATAGGAGAGTGTCAGGTGTTGGTGGAGAGTAAAATGCTGAGAAAAGCGTATCAAAATATAATTAAGAGGGTTACCTGTTTAGAATGCTCGGAGGGGATGGTCCGATGCGGGATGGGCTCCTGGGGAAAGTCTGAATGCTCATTTTGCCAGAGTGGGTGGCACCATTGGGTAGAGACCCAAGTAGTGAGAGTGGAGGTGGACCCACATCCTGGGGAGGACTAATGCCATCAAATAGAGGGAACTGTATCTCTCGAGAGAAAGGGTGACTCCCAGGGCATTGGGGCAGTTGAGCAAGTTAGGCCCTGAACACTATTCCAACTATCTCTGGATGTGGCTCCTCGGGAAACGGAGGTTGGCTGTCACTGTGGGCACCAAGGTGGATGGGAAAATGGATGTTAAATGTGTGGAACCAAGGTAAATGGGGGGTAAGAGAGGAGTTTTGCGAGAGTACACAAGGATGGATATAAAACATGTAATATTACACCATAACATATAGATTACAGACTGATAATGTAAACTATAATGTAAAATGTAGGATAACTAAAAAATTAGAAAACTGTGTATCCTAAAGTAAGCACCACAATGTAAGCACAGATGTCACCTTGTTTGAAAGCTATTGTCTCAGACTCTGTACATCACTTTAAGTAAATATGATGTGAATAGGGTGTAAGAGTATCGCTGTGGAAGGGAAAATGTTTTGTGGTGGATGTGTAGGAGTGCTGTATATTATATATATGAATTGCTGTGGTCTAGGGCTCTTGTTAAGAGAAGTTCAATAATTAGGGGGAAAAAAAAGGAAAAGATAGGATGTAGAATTTTTACAAGTCAACACATATTCTATATCTAACCTTTAAACCCATCACTATATGTCATTTTGCTAGTAAGGGATCCTGACATTATATTGGGCTTCAATTTTCAGGAAGTTCTGGATCACAGAGTGGTTCAACAATGGCAATGGAGGAATACTGGTATAGGATACTATTGACAGGTGATATATGGCTGACAGGGAGCTATACAGGACATATGTCCAGGGTGCATGGTAATGTTTGGATATACTCATAGTGGCAACAATTAAAAACTACAGCTGGGGGGGTACTGGGTTCCTGGCCAGTGGTGCTCTGTCGTAGTCCCTAGGGGAGCAGCGACAGTCTCCCAGGTGCAGCGGCAAGGACCGGGAAGGAATGAGGGTCCAACAGTGAGCCCCTGATGCTAATGACTATGCTTGTGAGCTGATATGCCTGAAATAAGAACAAGGCCTAGAGCAGCATTGTGCCTGGGAATTTCCTCCTGACAGCCTTCATGTTACTCAAATGTGGCCAGTCTCAAAGCCAAACTCAGCATGTAAATGCAATGCCTTCCCCCCAGCGTGGGACATGACACCCAGGGATGAGCCTCCCTGGCACCGAGGGATCACTATCAACTACCAACTGATGATGCAACTGGAGAATGACCTTGAGTGGAAGGTTCAATGCGGATCAGCAGAATATCCCTGTCTACATAAAATAACATGACTTTAAAATGCAGTTTGACCTGATGTAAGGGGTAAATGGAAAGGAGAAATGAGTTTATATGGCTATGAGTCTCTAAAAAAGAGTCTGGAGGCTGTCAGAAGGATTGCCCTTATGCACAACTGAGCAGAGTCTAAGAGACAGATAAAGTAGATACAACCCCCAGGTATTGGTTCCTTTGAGGGCTAAAGAGGCCCATGGGTGCTATGGTCATGGCAGATGGGGTTAACTGCCATGTCAGATGGCCCTTCTTTGGAGCTGGTGTTTCTGCGTGATGAATCTGGACTCAGATGGGATCTCTCTTCATAAGACTTTCATGCTACTGTGCTGGAGTTGTAGTTGGTGTTGGGGTTTAAGATATATTTAGGGGATCTGAATCTCTGGACTGACAATGTGGTAGCCAGGCCCTGAGCCTCAACAGACTCTAGCACCTACAATCTGATTTATTGGACTCACCTCACTCAGCTAAGATGGAGTTGAAGAAGGACAACCACCACACCATGGAGCCTAGAGTGCCTACAACTGAAAGTGGGAGGATTGCATCCAGTATCCATGTGGAATCTGAGCCTCCTCTTGACATAGAGGTGCAATGGACACAACCAATCCAATGTCCACAGAGAAAAGGTGGCATTGGAGTGGGAAAAGTGGACATGGTGGCTAATGGGTATGGGGAATGGCAGGAAGAGACGAGATGTGGAGGCGTCTTAGGGACTTGGAGCTGCCCTGGATGGTGCTTCAGGGGCAATCACCGGACATTGTAAATCCTCACAGGACCCACTGGATGGAATGGGGGAGAGTATGGGCCATGATGTGGACCATTGACCATGAGGTGCAGAGGTGCCCAGAGATGTACTTACCAAATGCAATGGATGTGTCATGATGATGGGAATGAGTGTTGCTGGGCGGGAAGTGGTGGGGTGTGGGTGGTGGGGTTGAAGGGGTCCTCATATATATTTTTTAATGTAATATTTTTACAAAATCAATTTTAAAAAATTATAGAGGTGGGGGTAGGGAGTGGGACATATGGGAAACTCGTGTTTTTTAATGTAATGTTTTGTGTAATCTATTAATTTAAAATAAAAGATAATTAAAAATTTTTTTAAAAATCCAGCAGGGACTTCAGGA